>NW_019154091.1:17911292-18194518 GCF_002288905.1 Enhydra lutris kenyoni
GTTGGATTTGTAGGTGTTTGCAATCTTTAGATAAGCTATCTAGCTGATCTCCCGCTACCTGCTACCTGAAGTAGTCTCAGCCTGCTACTTCTCCGCCATCTTGACTCCTCCCCCTAAATGCTACATTCTTAATCTAATTCAGCCAATGAGTGAATTTAAGATTATATTTCCTACTGTCTGCAGTTTTCCTTTTTCTTAGACTGAAAACCACTGTTTAAAATGGCAAGAGTCTTGATCTTTGATTACTTAGTCAATCTTGCTCATGATTCTTCTATGTGCCTTCCATTTCTGATCTTTTTGTTTGAAGTCAAGTTAGGTGTATGGGATTCTCCTCTATAATCAGCTCTTTTCTTCATGGAGATAGGTATCAATATGTAGCAGCTATGGTCAAGATATTTAAAAGGAGATTCCTAAAAATTTATTTTCTTTTAGTTTTGTAACATTTTATACATTACTTTTTTTGAGCATAGCAGCATTCTTTTCAGTTTTATAACAATGTGGGGTTTTTAAAAATGAAGATACAACTTGAAAATTATACTTTCTAGTGGAATTGTAGCTTAATTTTGATTTTTTAAAGAAAGCACAGGAAAACATTCACTATTAGAGTTTGTCAATAAAATTAGAGCATTTTAATTTGAGAAAACTCAGTATTAACTGGAATTATGTTACAGGAAATGGTCATTAAAAAAAGCAGCTCCTTCTATCAGTATTGATTTACAACTGAAAATACAGGTTCATTTACTGTGAAAATCAATAAGGATTTGATTAACAAGATCACTGTCCTTTTGATCTCTTCAGGTATATGCTTTTGGATAACATATGCATCTGAATGTATGATTTCTAGTTTATATCTTTACATCTTTTCTCCTTTTAGTTTTTTTTAAGATTTTATTTATTTCTTTGTTAGAGAGAGAGAGTGCAAACAGCAGGAGTGGCAGGCAGAAGGAGGGAGAAACAGGCTCTCCTCTCAGCAAAGAGCCCTATGTAGGAGTTAATCCTAAGGTCCTGGGATCATGACCTGCGCAGAAGGAATTTGCTTAACCTACTGAGCCACCCAGACATCCCCTCCTTTTAATTTTTGAATTAGTAGGTTCAATATACCATAGGGCATATTCCTTTGTGGTAATAAAATCATCACTATGCTGGGGCATGTGGGTGGCTCAGTCAGTTAAGTGGTTAAACAATTGTCTTCAGCTTAGGTCATGATTCCAGGGTCCTGGGATCAAGTCAGGCTCCCTGCTCAGCTGGGAGTCTGCTTCTCCCTCTCCCTCCACCCCTCCCCTGCTTGTGCTCTCTCTCTCTCTCTCTCTCCCCTTCTCTCTCTCTCTCTTCAAAAATAAATAAATAAATAACTCTTCAAAAAAATCACTATGCCATCGATAGACAAAATTGGCTATAGAACAAGAAGGTTTAGCAAAGGTTTTGTACAAAATATTCATTGTAAAACCATTCACTATTCTATCCCATTACAATTCAGCTGAGGAGAAAGTGACAGTAAGGATGGGAATTTATTTTTTTGTTTGTCAGACCCAGTCAGTATAGAAATATAGATGCCAAATGTGTAGAAAACTAAGAACAACTCCTTTTGGTTCATCCTAAAATACAGATACAAAATCAATACTAGGCAGAGCAACACCTCATTGAAGGAAGTTGGAAGAAATCTTCAAGAGTAGCACATCTCACTGAAGCTGAGCCACTCTTTGATGAATGTCTTGGTACTGGAGTCGTCAGTCAGACATACAACAACTAACTATTTGCATACTTTAATACTTTCATTGCACCTTTAAGAATATCTCAGTAAAAGTGTGTCAGAAAAATGCTATAGAATTCTTTGTCTGTTTCACATTTTTCTTTCAACCACATCTTTCACTGACTAAAGTAACTGCAATTCCTTTCTTTTCAAAGTAGGGTTGACAATTTTAACAAATAAAAAGATCATAGGACATACTTCTGTGAAACATTTTTTTTTTAAAGATTTTATTTATTTATTTGACAGAGAGAAATCACAAGTAAGCAGAGAGGCAGGCAGAGAGAGAGGAGGAAGCAGGCTCCCTGCTGAGCAGAAAGCCCGATGTGGGGCTCAAACCCAGGACCTGGGATCATGACCTGAGCCGAAGGCAGCGGCTTAACCCACTGAGCCACCCAGGCGCCCCTGAAACATTATTTTTATCTGAAATTCAAACTTAACTGGACATCCTCTATTTTATCTGGCAATATTACTTGAAGTAAAAAACAAGAAAGCCCCTTGGGGCACCTGGGTGGCTCAGTGGGTTAAAGCCTCTGCCTTCGGCCCAGGTCATGGTCCCAGGGTCCTGGGATCGAGCCCCACGTTGGGCTTTCTTCTTGGCGGAGAGCCTGCTTCCCCCCTCTTTCTCTCTGCCTGCCTCTCTGCCTACTTGTGAACTCTGTCTGTCAAATAAATAAAATCTTTAAAAAAAACAAAAAAACAAAAACAAGAAAGCCCCGATTGTCACTCTGATTATTGAAAATATGAGAGGTGTCATTGGGATGCTGAGAAGACATTTTCTTTCTAGTTTATTTAGAGTTCTAATCCACTCAGCTGAAGATGGATACTGACAATGGTGCTGAGAATGCTTTGGTTCTGCTGTCTTTATGGAATCTTAAAATTTGAGCCTCAGTGAGCAAGGAAGGCATGAACTACTTTTTCTTCCATTCTTGTCCCAAAGAATACACATTTGCAAAAGGAAAAAAAAAAAAAGGAAAAATCAGTATAAAAAGTAGGCTAAATAATCTGGTAAACATTTTTCAGACATTAAGATTTCAGGGTGTGAATCTTTCCAAACATACTGTGGAACTTATTTTCATGAGGAACTGAAAGGAAGGTGCTAAGGTAGAGAGAATTTTGGCTGTGGTCTCAGGAGATGTGTTTTATCCTTGCTTCTATCTTTAACTAGAGTAAATAATGCAATCTTTTAGAAACTCAGTTCTTTAAGTGAAGGAAGGTCTTCCTTTAGGTAGGCCCTTACAAATTTAAGAAAGTATAAAAATGTATTTATCACCATCATAGAAATTTTAATCAAGCCATTATTTGTAGAGTCATTTAAAAATTCTGTTATCCTTGAAATTCTGTCCTGTGTTTTCTTTGCTTTGTTATGACACAAATCACCTATCTCCTTTCCAATACTTTATCCTCAGGATCAAGCACATAGCTTACACTTAGGAGGCACCAAATAAATATGTGCCCAAATACTGAAGGAATATTAAGTATAGAGTCATAAGGTGAAATTGATATCTAGCTTTCTGTTTGTTTTGTTAAATTTTAGACCTTTTTCTTCCCCCAAAGTAGTCAGTACCATGATTTGAATGAAAGTTCCATGAGGACTGGAATTTCTTTCTGTATTATTGATACTATATCTTAGAATCTAGAAGAGGGCCTGGCACTTACTAGGCATTGAATAAATAATCAATTGCATGAATTAAGAAGTCTTCAGAAGCCCTTTACAGCATCCAAAATGCCTCTTTGTTTTGAAAGGAAATCCAACATAAAATTCTTGGTATAGGAAAGAAAATGTATGATCTTCCTAAATGTGGTCAAACATTTTTAATTTTATGAGAAATACAATTAAATTTCTAACTTAATTTCATCCGTTATAAAAACCACAAGTTATTATTTTTAACTTTTTAATCTTTATAATTATAGAAGTAATAACTGTATACTTAAAAATAATATCTTTTTCAAACTACTAAAATAAAAACTACTCTTTTATTAGCATATCTTTTGATTTTATACATTAAATTTTAGTATAGTAATAATCAACAGTTGAATATTTATTTTTAAAAGATTTATTTATTTAGTTAAGAAAGAGAGAGCATGGTTGCACACACAGATGAGTGGGAGAGGGGCAGAGGGAGAGGGAGAGAGAATCTCAAGCAGATTCCCCTCTGAGCATAAGCCCAGTGCAGGGCTCAATCTCACGACCCTGAGATCATGACCTGAACTGAAATCAAGAACTTAACTGACTGAGCCACCCATAGCACCCAAAGAGTTGAATATTTAAATGAAAATGTCCAACATTGAATTCCCTGATAATTTTTTATCTGGGAACCATTTTCATGGCATAATTTCATAAATGTATATAACCTAATAAATGTAGTACACATGTTTTATGCATACACATAGTTTTACAT
Source organism: Enhydra lutris kenyoni (assembly GCF_002288905.1). NCBI lineage: Eukaryota > Metazoa > Chordata > Mammalia > Carnivora > Mustelidae > Enhydra > Enhydra lutris. Next base: position 17,915,442 of record NW_019154091.1, read on the forward strand.
ATATAAATTTACTTAATAAGTTAAGTAAATTTATAATAAATTAAGTAAATTTATCTAATCTGCTTAATTTATTTCATTTAGTTAGATCTTACTATAAGATGACACTGAGAAAGAGACAAATCTTAATATACATTCTCTGTCTTCAAGGACATTCTGGTACAATCTTTTTGACATGAATCTTTTTTCTTTTTCTGATATTTTGTATAGTTTTAAGAGATAGTCTATCTGATCATCCCACAGCACATCTAATATAGTGAATTTTGAATTAAGTTAAATAACATCAATCAAGGGCTGCTGCTTCTTGAAAAGAAAAGTTATTTAATGTATAGCTTGCCTGGTCTATACTAATCTCTGTAAGGTTAATAATGATGCTTGATTCACTTCAGTGACTCTCCCATTTCAATGACAATACCTTTCTACACCAAATCACAGTATCCTCGATAATAAATAATGATTATTAAAGATTTTAATATATTAGGTGTCCTTCAAACAACTTTTCAGACATCTTATTTGACCCTCACAAAGAGGTAGTGTTATTACCACTGCATTCAAATTGTAAAATGAAGCACATAGAATTGCATAAGTAGTGCTAATACCAAAAAACAAAGAGTAAAAACATATCTCTACATAAATAAAACTTCTATTAAGCTATTATTTGGGAACCCATATATCATAGCTTAAAGTTGCCTCAGTAACTAACTGGTTGCCAACAATTTTCTATTAAACTGCCCAGGCCAGAATTGATAGTTTAGTTTTTCATTTCATAAATACTTACCTATTTACAAATCACTTTTCTGTACTTACTAATAAGGCAAACAATATTTTTGGCCTCATGGAACTTATATTTAGGAAGAGTAGAGACTAAAAAATAAATGTAGAAAATCATTTCAGAGAAAGTGTTGTATAATAAAGAATTTGCCTGGCCTTTGCCTCAGTTCCTGGGAGGTAGTCTCTGAATCCTTGGAATTTCCTAAGTGATGGGAGAGTCTTTTTTATTCATGGTGAATCCTGATAATTTATCTTAATAATATGATTTATGGATAATTTACACTAAGGAGAAGACTCAGAATAAGGGCTGGCCATGCCAGTAAGACTAGTCATGTGATTAGAGTGTTGGGTTTTGAGCCAAATGATAGCAGTCAAACTCTGAGAGGCTAGGGATTGAGTTCAACCACAGGGTCAATGACTCAATGAATTGCCTATAAATGTAGTAAAACCCCAATAAAAAATGTCCAGTAAAGCTTTGGTGTGCTTTCCGCAGTTGGTAATACACATTAATGAGAGGGGTTGGGAAGTGTGACTCAACCTGATTTCATGAGTGAGAACAAGTGGCTGTACATCTGGGACCCTCCTAGACCTCATCCCATGTATCTCTTCTTTTGGCTGATCTTTATTTGTATGCTTTTTGCTATAATAAAATTGTAATTGTAAGTATAACATTTTTCTGAGTCCTGTGATTTGTCCTAATGAATTATCACAACTGAGGAGGTAATGAGAACTCCCAAACTGGTAGATAGTTTGACAGAAATTGCAGGTGGCCTAGGAACCCCCAAGTTTGAGGCTGGTGTTTGAAGGAATGGCAGTTATGTGAAGGACTTTGCCCTTAACCTATGAAATTTGGCCTAGCTTCGTGTAGTCATCCTCAGAAGTCCTTGAAGAAAGGTTAGTGTTCTCAGGGCAGTTAAACAAGGTGATATGAAAGGAAATGTCTGTAGGTTGGAATTTAGAATGGAAATTTTTTTTAAAAAAATGGCTTCCTGGGGTGACGTTGGAAATGAGAGCTGAAGGATCAGAAAGATAAAGGAATGAATAATCTAAAGGTAGACTATTTCAGGCAAGAGGCAGCTTCAAGTTCAATGCCATAAAAATATTTAGGGCAGAAAGTATACTAAGTCTAGAGCAGAAGGAAACTGATAGATGAGATAAATAGATGATAGATCATCAAAATCTAGATTTAATGATTGTGGTAAAGATTGTTTCTGTTGGGGTGCCTGGGTGGCTCAGTGGGTTAAAGCCTCTGCTTTCAGCTCAGGTCATGGTCCCAGGGTCCTGGGATGGAGCTCCGCATCGGGCTCTCTGGTCAGCAGGGAGCCTGCTTCCCCCCCACCCCCTGCCTGCTTGTGATCTCTGTCTGTCAAATAAATAAATAAAATCTTTAAAAAAAAATAAAAAGATTGTTTCTGTTTACTAAAGTCCATGTTCTCCTTTACTTTATGGGTACACAGCTAGAGTATGTTTCCCAGTGTCCTCTGCAGTAAGGAGGTCTACATGATTGAATTCTAGCGAAGGGAAATGAAGATGAAGTGATGTGTGTTCTTTCTAACCCACTATTCTCTTTCCTTTTGAAGGGCTTGATGCAAATGACAATAAAATATAAAGAATGCTGGGGCCACAAGATGGAGAGAAACTGCATTCCTGAATTACTACAGGGAGGGGAAACTTTTTAAAATCATTATTAGAAAAAAGTTATAATTAATAAAAAATAAATTTCTATTGTTTACAGCCATTATACATTTGGGAATGTCTATTCTAACTAAAACAGAATTAGATTTCTTACCCAATGTAAGTCATTGTGATGGGTTTTGCAAACCTTTGATACTGAAAAGCTTTTAGGTAAGCAGAGATTTGATACTGAGAGTTAAGAAAAAGGTATCTTTAACCAGAATTTTAAAAAGGAATTTCTAAGCCATAAATTTTTGTTAGTGCTAGGAATCAAGCCAGTAAGAGAATAATCAGAGGTGAGTGAAATAGGCAATATGGCAACAATAACAAAAAGAATATAATCAAAGGGCCAGAAATTTGATGAAAGAATAAACTAAGAAGGAGCTTAGATGCAGAGTGAGTCACTGGCAATTGCCTCCAAGATGCTAAAATGTCCTTTTTATTCATGGCTTGAGCTGTAGAATTCTATTATATGCTAGATGTGAAAGAATAGGTTTTGTAGACAATAATAGTAATTATAATTTATTAAATATCAAATATCACTGGATACTGAATCTTTACATATAATATCTCAAAGAAATTTAATTAGTCAAAATACATTATGCTGAAAGGACAATGGCAAGTTAATATAATGAGTTTGGGAACTTTGAGGTTAAATAATTTATTCGATGTTGTCTAACTATTACATAGTAAAGTCTAGATTAGATCCCAGTTTGACTGACCTCACTGACTTTATTCCGACAAAGCAATTGCTTCTGAACACTGAACTTAATCAGAAATAATCACTTGTGAGTGATTAGATAAATCTATCTGGATGACTATCTTGTCACTTTTGGTACTCATATCTTGGCATTAAAAAAATAACCATAGTTGTATTCCTCTGTCTGTATAATTTCTTTTCTACCTACCTGTCTCAAATTTAATTTATAGCTTCACTAATGGAAAAGAGAAAGTAGAAAGTATATCACATGATTATAGATCTTTATTTTATATCACCTTAAGAGAAGCTGTTCAAAAGTACTCTTCCCACTCCCATATAAGAAAGGATTAATATAGGGGCGCCTGGGTGGCTCAGTGGGTTAAGCCTCTGCCTTCGGCTCAGGTCATGATCCCAGGGTCCTGGGATCGAGCCCCGCATCGGGCTCTCTGCTCAGCGGGAACCCTGCTTCCCCTCCTCTCTCTCTCTCTGCCTGCCTCTCTGCCTACTTGTGATCTCTCTCTCTGTCAAATAAATAAATAAAAATATTAAAAAAAAAAAAAAAAAAAAAAAAGAAAGGATTAATATATCTGACAGTAGGCATAATGATACTATTGCTATATATTGCAAGGCACAAAATCCAAAGTGAAACTGCATCATCTACACAGCAGGCCTATATTTGCAAGGCCATACATGATGTGGAATAGGTAGATTTAAGATAATGATAGATTATTTTTTCTGCTCAGGGTATGCAAATACATAACTTCTCAGCTACTTCAGTGGTGTAAGTACTAAAAAGATATCCCATAAAGTAATATTCTGTTTCCATTTGGCATTTACTAGTAATTTTGTTTCCTTTTAAGTGATTTCCCAACATTTTTGGTAGTGAATGAAAATAATTTTATTACCTGGCATGTACTTTTTGCCAGGTACTTTTGCAGATGCCATATTATATATACCAGGAAATAAAAACTCAGAGAAGTTAAATTGCTTGCTTAAAGTTATTGAAAGTCTGTGGCAACAACTAAAATTTATACTCAGATCAATCTAAATATAAAAACTTTTATTTATTAGTTGTTTGGATTTATAAGCAAAATTGTTTTCGTGTTAGACCCTGGCATTTAAATTTTTAAAAACGAGGAAAAACTAAATACTTAAATGTGACCTGAATCCATGAAACTCCTAGAAGAAAATAATAGGTGGTAATTTCTTTGACATTGGCCTTAGTAAGATTTTTCTAGATATCTGCTCAGACAAGGGAAACAAAAGCAAAATTAAACTGTTGGGACTACACCAAAATAGAAAGCTTTTGGACAGTGAAGGAAACCATCACCAACACACAAAGGCAACCTACTAAATGGGAGAAGATATTTGCCAATGGCATATCTGTTAAGGGGTTAATATCCAAAATACATAAAGAACTTATACAATTCAACCCCTCCAAACAAATAATACAAATTAAAGAAATGGGCAGAGGACATGAATGGACATTTTTCTAAAGAAGGCATAGAGATGGCCAACAGGCACATGAAAAATGATCAACATCATTAATCATTAGAAAAATGTGAATCAAAACCACAATGAAATATCATCACCTTCTATCTGTTGGAATGGCTAGAAGAAAAAGAGAAGAAATAACAAGTGTTGGTGAGGATATGGGAAAAAAAGAATGCTCATGTATTGTTAGTGGAAATGCAAATTGGGGCAGCCACTGTGCAAAACAGTATGGAGGTCCAGCAAAAAATTAAGAATAAAATTACTATATGATGCAGTAATTCCACACTGGGTATTTATCCAAAGAAAATGAAAACACTAATTTGAAATACGCACCCCTGTGTTTATTGCCACATGATTTACAATAGCCAAGATATGGAAGTAACCCACGTGTCCATCAATAGGTAAATGGATAAAGGTGTAGAATATACTCACACACACACACACACACACACACACACACACAGGAATATTATTCAGCCATAAAACAGAATGAGATCCTGCCATTTGCAATGATATGTATAGACCTAGAAGGTATAATGTTAAGTGAAATAAGTCAATCAGATTAAAACAAATACCACATGATTTCACTCATATATGGAATTTAAGAAACCAAACAAATGGACAAACAGAGAAAAAAGAGACAAGTGAGAAAAACAGAGAACAAAATATGGAGAACAAACTGGCAGTTGCCAGGGGAGGTGGGTTGGGAGGATGGATGAAATGGATAAAGGGGATCAAGAATACACTTAACTTGATGAGCACTGAGTAATGTATAGAACTGTTAAGTCATTCTATTGTAAAATGAGAAAAAGTGAGAGCAAACTATCTTTTTTTTTTTTTTTCTGGAATCATATTTGAATAGACTTTATTCACTCACACACTCAGTCATTCAACTAATACTTGTGTGCCAAATATATTCCAGGCATGTTCCTACCTATAAGGCCTAATCCAATGAACATAGACAAAATTCTGGAATCTCATGAAATGTACATTTCAGGTAGGGGAGACAGATAAGGAATTAACAAAAGGTAGATTACATGGGAAGACATTTTAAAATTCTAAATATATGATAATGGAATTTTTAAAACTTCTGTTAAAATGAACTATTTTGTTGTCTTCAACTTCAACTGAGTATGAAATTATGTAACTATTAGTGCAGGGCGCTAAATTGATCTCTCTCTTTTTTAAAATTTTATGCATTTATTTATTTATTTGAGAGAGAAAGAAAGAGCTCCTGCACAAAGCAGGGAAGGGAGCAGATGGAGAAGGAGAAACAGACCCCCTGCTGAGCATGGGGCCAGACATGGGGCTTGATCCCAGAATCCCAGGACCCCGAGATTACAACCTGACCTGAGCCAAAGGCAGACCGTTAACTGACTGAGTTACCCATGCACCCAATTTCTTAAATATTTTTAAGCATGTTTTGCTTTACAGTGGCTTACTGCCATTATTCTTGGTCATTAAATGACAGAAAGGAAAATAGATTCTGTAACTGTTCTTCTGAAAGGAGAGATGCTTTAAAGATTCAAGCAAAGTTGTTTTGACTGCTAAATGAATTCCCTGGATATGAATAAGATCACAAATAGAGACAGCTATTTTTAATCAATATTGTATTTACCTACATTTTAGATACTCTTCTATATGTATATTTGTAACCGCCTTGCTGGTTAGTCAAAATTAAATATTTCTAAAAATCCAACTAACGGAGTGTGAAACAAGGGCAATTATTAATAATAAGAAAAAATGTTGCATCAAAAATCTAAATTGATTCACTGGGAAATTATTCCAAAGCTGTTTGAACATCTGTTTAAAATGACCCTTGAGAACATGGTTCCTGTTGGATTAAATGAAGACACTTTAGTAAGTTTAGGAAATTATAGCTTGTAGGGGAAAATACACACATGCCATCATCCCTACTTCCAACTCTTGCTTGTCTTACAGAGTCCAAACCAGATGCAAACAATATAATAGCAATTAATGAAATCTTTGGAGACACACAGTGGAATAGGGCCCCACTGGTCATGATTCAGGCTTGCCTGGAATTCCATTTATTTTACATTTGTTCCTCAATGTAGAAAATATAATGATCAATATGTCATAATCACAGTTGCTCAACACATTGTACTTTTTGTCTTTCTTTTTTTTTTCTGCCTCACAGATGAGATTCCCCCCTCCCTTATTTCTTTTTATTTAGGTGAAAGAAAATGGCTTTAAATGATAGGAACATCATCTGTTAGCTCTGTTTTCTCCATTACAGGAGACATAACTGCACATGCAAAATTGCTCTGCTCAGGAAATTGTTATTTGAAAGCTCTTTAAATCCACAATGAGAAAACAAGCAAGTGTACATAGAAAAGTGATTGAAAAAAATTCCAAATTGTTACCTTTGAAGCTGCATTTGCAAGATAAATATAAGTCTCCACGTTTCCTATTCTGTGGGGTTTTTTCTTCCTCAAGACAGTAGTAACTTAATATGAAATATTTTTGCTTCTTCATTTAAGTGAAAGCTCAAAATGCCTGGATTATACTTGATATTTTTATGTAACAATATGCTTATATCAATTTAATTTTCTCAGAAATCCTTTTAGTCATCTCAGAGAAAGTCAAAACAACATTCATATAACTTAACTTGTTAAGAATAACCATGTTATAGTTACAAATTCTTTGGCTGTGGAATTTATTATGATTTTGGAAAAATTAAAACAGATTTTTTATAATGTATTTTTATTTTTCACATTACATATGGTGGATTTTATTTTTCATATGGCAGGGCTCATTAGAAGGATTTGATCAGAAGTATGAAATTACATTCAGGTTCCCCTGAAGAGAGCCAGGGACTGACAGTCTTCTTCAACTTATATCTCCAGAGATGGAAAACAAGGAAGGATTTATCTTCACTGAGAATGAAAGGAGAAGATTGCATTTTTTTTTTATTGTGTGATCATCACACAAATCAGATAAAATAGTCAATTTGAAACACATTTTTCAGTTTCAGGGAAATGTTCAAAAGTGACTCTTCAGTTTCAGCAGATTTGGGATAATTCAACATCACTAAGCCCATTGTTTCCCAAGCAGGATGGTTTCCACACCCCTTACCTCTTTATCCTAAAGACATTTGATAATTGTTGATGTGGGAAACAAAGGCAGAAGAAAACTTATCAAATTTCCTTACTACCTATAGCCTGCTGATGAGTCCTTGAAACAGAGTGATATTCTTTGAGGGACTCAACTGCCTTTATGTTGACACTTTGCTGAGGGGAAAAGGCAATCCTGACTGACCTCCCCCCAACTACCCTGCCAAGGATCCTGTAAGTCTACTTTAACATATAAAAATTCTTTTGGAAACTTCCTTTATCTCTACCCCAAACATCCATGTTGGCAATCATCACCCAAGCATATGGCCCACTGATATACGTCTGAAGGGTCTCATGACTCATGTTTAATGTGATGGTAAGAAATGACCTTTCCCCAACAATAGCTAGCCCTGTCAAGGTCCTGGAAACCTTGCTTCCAAAATTCCTTAGCAACTCACACTATCCCTAACCCTTTCCCAACTTGAAAGTATGCAACCTCATGAAGCTCGTGCAGCTCTTTCTGCCCATGGGTACTGTTCTAGTGCTTTAATAAAACCACATTTTTTTAAAGATTTTATTTATTTATTCATGAGAGACAGAAAGAGAGAGAAAGAGGCAGAGAGAGAAGCAGGTTCCCACTGAGCAGGGAGCCCAATGCAGGACTAAATCCCAGGACTCTGGGATCATGATCTGAGCCGAAGGCAGATGCTTAACCAACTGAGCCACCCGGCTGCCCTAAAACGACCTTTTTGCACCAAAGATGTCTCAAGAATTCTTTCTTGGCTGTTGGCTTCAAACCCTAATGTCTTTCCTACATCAATTGTCACCTCTGGGGGTATCATTTGCATCTAGTAGGCAGATGACATATATGCTATGTATATAATGTACAAGACAGCCCCCACAACAAAAAATTATCTGGCATAAAATATCAAGAGCATCTAGGTTGAGAAACCCTGACTACCCTGACTAAGGTAAAGATAATCTTGTTATTGGCAGTCACTAAAGCTAATTGAGTACTCTATAGAATCTGTAGTTTTGCATGAAAGGAAACAAATAAAATAATACTTTGTTATTTGTGTTTGTATTCAAACATCAACAGCAACAGTATGCCATATACTTAATATGTTATAGCAACTACTCTAGAAAAAAATTATGCAGAAAAAAAAGCTGTGCAATTAATCAGTTTTTCAATCAGTTAAAAAAAAGGTATTTTCATAATTCTCTTATCCTATGAAACTCTTCCCTATACCAAATAACTGTGCAAATTTTTGGTTTAACAATTTTTATTGAGCTAAATTATCAGAGAACCCTGGTACATGATAAAAGTTTTGACATTTCTGATTAGAAAATAAAGTTAATTCCATGGCATTTACTCATGTATATTTGATACAACATGTAAATGATATGTAAATTCCCACTCTTCATGGACCTTTTTCATGTTTCCAAAATGACTAGAAGAACTCACATAAGAAATTCACCTAAAGCTTTTCATGAAATGATCTTAGTTTAGGTAGTATCATTTTATTTATTTACTTGATCTTATTTTAGATAGTATCATTTCATAAATGATACTATCATTATATTTTGAAAATGTGCAAACAAAAGAATGACTTATGTATTTGCAATGTATTCTTTTACATATACATTGTCAATCTTGGACATTTCAAATGGTTACAAGATCAAAAGGGAAAAACATAAAATATGGTGAGTGGGAAATTGTGGGTTATATAAAAAAGTATATGACATAACGCTGTCTTTAGTATCTTACACTGTGAATGTTTTTGCACTGATACCCCAAATATTTTAACATTGAAAAAGATAAAGTTGTGATGATTCATCCATTTATCAATTAACCTACCCAACAAATATTTATTGCAAAAACTCTATATGGCAATTCCTGTACTATATAGTGTACATAGTCTACACACAAGGACATTATACTTGGACATAAATGTTCCATGAAAGCAGGAAATAATACTTGGTGGTTTGTTTAATGTTGTATTTTTCAATTAGTAGCATAGAATCTGAACACATAAGGCTTAATAATTATTTGTCACATTAACAAAAAAATTAATGAATTTATTACTGCATATAACATGACAAGCATACAGCAGCTACAAAAACAGCTTAGAAAAGGAAATCACCTACATAGTCAGGTATGTCATAAAGGTCTTCATGGATAAGGAAGCATTTGACTTAGGCCTATTGGAATGATAAAAATATTGAAAAATAATGGGAAAATTGGAGAAAGGTGATGATTAAAAAAAAGATGACAGATGTGGGTTTTGTACAAGTTAAGCTTTAGAAGGTACAGTATTTTTGCTGAAATGTCAGGTGGATTATTACAAATGTGGGTCTGCAGCTGAAGAGCAAGGCTGGGGCCAGTGACCTCAACTGAGGAGAAAGCCAGCCACACGGTAAAAGAAGAAGCTTGAGAGTAGAAGATCATCTGAGTGAGAGATTAGAGAGGAGAATAGAGAAAGAAGGGGACTGGGACACAGTGGAAGGGACAGAGAGAGAGAGAGAGATTCAAAGACTCAATGTTTATAGAAGTGAAGGATACAGATTCAGATCAATCTTTCTGCTGTAGGGTAGTAACATGAGGGCCAAGAGAAAAATAATTTTTAAAAGAATTACTGGTTCACAGTGACTAATAACAAAAAAAGTCAAAGAAGATGAGGCTTTGGAAAGTTCACTGGGTTATTCATTAGGTGGTCCAATCTTTTATACACATATGCCAGGTCATAGAGAGAAGGTACAGAGGTCCAGAGAAAGCTACATGAAAGAGACATGTAAATTTCAGTCTTCATATCAGGAGGAGGGCCACATATTTTACCTGGGCTACAGCCATAGCATCCTAAATAGCTTTTTCCTGGTGCAATGCCTTTTATGCATAGCTGCAATATAAACTTTTCAAATCTCAAATGTGAACATATGACTCTCTTGCTCAAAAGCCATCACTAAATAGTCACTATTTATAGTCCCCAGGTTTTATCCTGGCATTCAAAGCCATTCATTTCCTGTTTCCAATCAATTTTTCCTGTTCTTATGTTTCATCACAGTTTTAATAGTTATATAACAGGCAGTTTTCTGTGTCTATTCATTATTTCTTATCTCAATGTCTTTTCTCATGTTTTTATTTTACTCATCTGGAAATACCACTTTTTTTTTGTTTGTTTCTCAATTTCAATATCCTAGGCATCATTCATGTCATATTAAGTACTATCTACTTACACTCACTCTGATTTTCCTCACCTGCAGACCCAAACACCCTTCATGACACTCACACACTTTTTTCTTTATCATATTTTTGTTACTTGAGTTGATATATATTGCCTGTTCAGCATCCATTCAATATGCCTCTATTAACAGCAGCCTCATTTAAATTTGTAAACACCAAAACCATGATTTCATGTAAGATTGACCCTATTCTCATGCCCATAGTGAATTGTCTCATGATCCCAGTGAACAAGGCAGAGCAATCAAGTATCAATACCTGAACTTCTCTTTCACTGTAAAGAACGATGTGTTTTATTCTATTGGAGTCACTCTCGTGACAGAACTAATGTCTTGAACAGGACCAGCCTGAGAATCAAGTCAACACAGATTAAAATGGAATTGAGAAGAATGTAAGATGAAGAAATTCCAAATTCTAATAAAAAATTTTGAGACTCTAGATCTAGGAATTTTATATTGCTGGGGTGCCTGGCTGGCTCAGTCCAAAGAGCATAAGACTTGATCTAGGTGTCACAAGTTCCAGCCCCACAGTAGTACTTGAGATTACTAAAAAATAAATAAAACTAAAAAAAAAAAAAAAAAAAAAAGGAATTCTGTATTGCAGAACACCTTACATTTGTGTTTTTTGTGAATGATGACCCTTGCAATTGTGTTATGCAGCAACTGGATATATCAGTTATTTAAGCCAATAAATTCCCCTTCTTGGATCAATTCAGTTTGGAGTCCTGCCACTGTATTTTTGCAAATGAAAGAGGTAAAACATTTATGGGTAGCTTTAAAAACATTTCTTCTACCAGAGAATACATTCCTAAATACTGTATTTGCATATTCATTTTGCATTAAATGGTTCCTAACAGTGCTTTCCACATAGTGAACAAATTTATGTTTTAGTGTATTATATTCAGTGGATCAATTCTAAGATTAATAAGTATATATCAATAGAGAGAAAATTGAGGAATATAAACCAGAGAGGAAGGGTTTATGTGTGGCTTGTACAGGGCTAGGAGGTAAGGGAAAATATACAACAAAGTTTTGTTTGAGGGAAAGCCACTTGTTTTTGAAAAATTAAATTAGAAACTCAAAACAATTATAATTTACATTTTATCACGATTATTTGAACTTATGAATCATTGTCATAGTTCACTGTTTATGCTATTATTTTTATTACAAAATTTTTCTTTGTATAAATGATGAGTGGTGGGCAATATAGAGGACTTCTGATAGCTCAACAACCATACCAACCTATGTATCTATCTCAATAACTATTTCTTGAAAGAAGTATGATCTCATCCTCAGTGCTTAAGTAAAATAATTTCATACACTCACTGTTAAGCTCTAGTAGAGTCACAATAATAAGTGACATTGTGTCAGTGTTGGGTAAGAAGTCTAAAGAAAATGACTACTGTGATCTTCCTTTTCTCCTAGACTTGCTTGCTAATGTTCAAAATTCTCCCACCCAGAGCCCTGCTTCACTCAGTCCTCACTTTTTTTTCGTACATGTTTTAAACATGTTAGTGTCTCTATAGTACAACAAAAATGTATGAGATCTTGAGCAGTGTTTTACTGGTTTTCCAAAGATCAGTGAAAAGAAGCAGGACTCAGGGAAGAAAGTGCAGGCAAAAATTACTGTACTAATTTCTACACAGGTGCGTAAGTGATCACAAGCATAGGAAACAAATATTAATGGGTTTTTTAAATGGCAAAAAAGTATTTGAGTTAAAATGGACAGAAACGTACTCTTTTACGGCTTGGAATTCTAGAGAGGACACGACCGTACTTAGGTGTGGAATCATTTTCTTTGATGTTGTTAATGGTGAGTCAGATCATTCTTTTCCTGGCTTCTTTCCAAGGCAATTATGCCTAAAGATGTGAAGATGGATCAGATGATTTCTTGAAGCACTTCCTTTGATTTATAACTATCAAGATGAGTATATGTAGACATGATACACATGTACTCAATTTGAGAAATAGCAGTGCTCCAGATATGTGAGGGCATACCAGATGTGTACTCCCTGAAGAAACCAATGGAAAAATCTCTGTAGACAAAAACGTCCAACAAAAATTCAAAGACGTTTCTCAAGATTACTTTTACCATTCACAATCACAATCTACCCAAGGCATTTTAGTGAAAGTTCTACAATAAAAATATAAAATTTTCTATCCAGCACCCTTCTCTTACTTAGAAAAAAAAAAAAAAGCCATTTGGTTAAATAATGTGATGCAAATTAGTACCATTATAAAGGATCCAAGAATGAGTTTTGCTTACAAGAACAGGAAATAGCCCACTTTGTCTTTTAATTACATTTACATGGTTACTAGTCAAAGAGAGGAAAACACTGACATTTCTGTTTCTGTGTAATCCTGACTTGAGAACATACATTTTTTAAAGCAGCTCTGATATTTCCTCTAAAATGAGAAATATACATCAAATTACCTAAAAATAAATACATAAATAAATAAAATAAAAAAGATCTAATCATAGGTTCATACTTGGAAAATTTTAACTTCATCCTTGTATATTCATTCTCATAGATTTGAATGCTGTTATTCACTGTCCATTTTACTTAAACAGTAGGACACCACTCTGAGGCAAACCAACATTATTTCTCTGAGCAATTTAAGCTTAGACAATCCTAAATGCTAATAATGTAAGGTAATGAGAATGGATGGCATAATCTTTATGTAAATGTAAAGAACTTTCCCATGATTTCCATCAGAGCTTAAGTTGCAAAAATCATTGAACTATTTTATAAAGCACAACATTTAACAATAAATAAAATAAATAACTATAATCACAAAAACTTGTCACAAAGATTTTATCTACTAGAAATGAACCAGTTTTTAAACTAATTTATAAGATATCCTTTCTAATGAGATTTTTTGTCAAAATTCTAAAAGGAGTACCCCTTAAAATTTTTGTTATAATTCTTACTTGTGATCAAATGTGGTAAGTTTCAGGGTGCAGGGGAGAAAGCGATTCACTCCACCATCTTGTATGATGATGTAGCTTACTTTTTCAATTCCTAAACCGATATTCTAGCACGTAGCACCCTTGGTTAGATAGTTTACTTTATTCTTGAATGTAAGTACTATATTTTCTTTGTTTACTTTGTTTCCAATGGAATCCAGAGCTTTTCAGTGAATCTCCCTCTTTCCCCCACTGTCAATAATATTCTCATTTTATGTCCATTTTTCTCTATTCCAAAATGTCTGGGACCCATGACTCAAGTACAAGTTATGTCTCAAGACAACTTCAGTGCTTAGCAGCACTTTGCTGACCAGGTACCTGAAAGAAGACCTGCTATTTCTGATAACTAAGTCGCAAAACTATCGATCCTCAAAGAAACTTTGGAATGTCTAAGTTCATACAATACTAGTTGAGCTCTCTGGGCTTATTCCAGCTATTCTAATTCTAGTTTTGTTTTTGTGATTGATTTCTAAATTTTTTGCCTTATTTTTAAATAATGTAGAGCACTGTTTCCCTGGTAATGCTTGCTGCCTAAAAATCTTTTGGTGATATAATACTGTGGCTACTCTAGCTTTCCTTTGATTTGTATGTATCTGCATATTTTCCCAGGATTTTACTTCTAAAATTTGTTCTTAGGTTTGGTATGTCTTTATAAAGACTACATAGCTGGGGTAGGCTTGTTTTTGTTTTTTGTTTTTTGGGGGTTTTTTATATGTGCTTATTTCACCAGCTAGACCCAAGACCCAACCCTTACTGCTCTCCTGACTCTACCCACCAGCTTTTGTCCCACACTTTTCCTTAAGCTCTTCTTTGCAGTTTATCTCTTAACTCAGATGAAAGACTTCACAGGCATAGCATCCTGTGATGGAGACCAAAACTACCCTCCAGCAATAATGACTGCCTGGAGGAAGAGCTCTGGAGTCCCAGAATACCCAGACCAGTTTGAGCTTAACCACCAACACACACCTGCACAGATGGATAATGGAGTGGCTGACAGTTACTTTAACCTCATTATAATACTGAAATCTCCACCCAAGGAGGAGCCTCATTTACATAACATGAAATGTATGCATGGACATGTTTCCTTAAGGCACATGTGCGACCTTATGCCTGCCTCTACATATGATAACAAGGCTTTCCTTTCTAAATATTCATCCTAATCCTAAATAAAAAAAAACCATTTATCCTTGCTCAGGGAGTCATGGCTTTGGGAGTTACTTCCCATAGTCTTATTTGCTGCAAATGAAGTTTTCTTTGTGTGACAACTTCACCTGATGTAGTTTCTATCTTGACTCTCCAAGGAGAAAACTCACATGAGTTCAGTTGCAGTTATTAAAATTAGGATTGATTTCTACCATTTTATTTTGAGTTTTCTCTTTGTCCTACTTTTTCATTCCCTATACTGTAACCAACCCCTCCTCCCCCACTGTACTCCTTTCTGTTGACTAGGAGATACATTTATATCTTCTACCTAAACAATGTAAGAAAACTTGAAGATATTAATTCCAGTTAGAAACCATATAACTGATAAGGTTGTGCAGTATTTTAATTATATATTGTTTTATAATCTCACAAAACAAATATCATTACTATTATTTTGTACAGTTAAAGTTTTTAGATTTCTCTTTTTGGATTTGGAATTTTCTTTACTCACCATTAGCTTTGTATTTCAGACTTATCTTCTGGGTTCATTTTAGTAATTCCTGCTGCATAATCTAAAAAAAAAGTCCTTTAGTGAGGTTCTATTAGTTGTACCATCTCAGTTTTTACTTTTCCTAAAAAATGTTTTTAATAGATTCTCATTGCATAATAGTTTCTCTAGGTATATGATTTTAGATTACCAATATTTTTTTTTATCAGTTTCTCCAGAATATAATTCTGATTTCTATTGTGGCAGTTGAAAATGCCACTATCAATTTAATTTTTTGTGTGTTTAACTTGGGGGTGGTTAGTTTGTCCTTTTGATCCTGGCTTCTCTTAAGATATTCTCTTTATTTGCATTCACATGAAGTTGCATTCTGATGTGTCTTAGTTCAAATTTATTTTTATTCATTGTAGTAAGATGTCTTTGCTCCCACCACTAAATCTGATTTTTTTGCATATTTGATCGGTTCTGGACATCTCATCCAATAGCTCTTTGAATTTCATTTCTCTCTCATACTCTATTTTCTCTTTCTCAATTTTATTTTTCTAATTTTAGTCTTTGTTATCTTTTTCTGCACTATGGGAAAAATCTTCAGATGCATTTTCTAGTTCACATGTTCTCATTTCGGTGTTTCCAATGCACTATTTAGTCCACAAAATGATTCTTTATTTTAATTGTTATTACCCTTTTTCCATTTCTAGAAGATCTATTAGGTCCTTTTTAAATTCTGGTGGATTTTTTTTTTAATAGTCTCTTGTTTCTTTGTCAGATTTTAAATACCTTCTTTTAAATTTTAAACCTGGTCAGTAATTCTTATTTCATATTCTATCTTATACAATGCTAAAATCAGCAATCTTTGTGATTGTGACAAACAGAAATCTCTGTTTCTGTTTGTCATTATTTCTTACTTTCATGCTGACTTGTTTCATTATTTACTTTATGACTTTAACTGTGGGCTCAATTTCCATGGGACTTTACCTATGGTAAGCCATTGAGCTCCAGACTGAAGGTGATTTCTTCCAGGAAGGAGTCATATTTCCTTCTGCCAGGCATCTGGGACACTACCAATCTGGAACTATTTTAAATTCAATTCTGGTTTGTGAGTAGAAAATCTTAGGGGGAGATTTTTTTTGTCCTTCCATTCATCCAGAAGCAAGACTGAGACACTCACCCATAACATCTCCTTTTGGGTCATGGAATTATATAAAGGCATCCATCCAACTTTCCTTTTCACACAGGCCATAGACATTACTTTCCATCCCATACTTATGTAACCTTTTAAAATAGAAAGCTGTAGACAAAGAATGGCAGGTGTCTTAAGGACAACTGTTGGCTTTAGACCTTGATTACCTCTCCAGGGTCGTATTTTCTTGTAATTTGCTTTTCTGAGAATTTCCTTCCTTTTATTGCTAACTCAGTTATAAATTTAACATGCATTAATAAATATTGTAATCAGCATTTAAAATTTTCCAGTTTTGAATGGATTTCTTCAGCTATTTAGTCTATCATATTTCTAAAAACATAAGTGCTTACACCAATTCTATATCTCTAATATGGACAGGTAAATAAGTCTAGCTCTATAATGAGTATCTGTAGACCATCCATTTCATGAGCCTAACTGTATATTGTGCTGAGTTGAATAGTGTCCCCCCAAAATTCATGCCTATCTGTAATTTGTGTATGTGATCTTACCTGAAAATAATTTGTAGTATAATCAAGTTAAAATGAGTCATACTAGATTAAGGGGGGCCCTTAATATCCAGTTTGACTGATGTGTTTTTAGAAAGAGAGGAGACATAGCAATTGACCCATGCAGGAAGCATACCATGAGACAATAGAAGGAGAGATTACAGTGATCTATCTAAAAGCCAAGGAATACCAAGGATTTCATGCAACCAGAAGCTAGGACAGAGCTGAGGAATAGATTATCCCTCAGAACCTCCAGAAGGAAGAACCTTGTGGAACCCTTGATTTCAGATTTCTAACCTCCAGAACTGTGATAGGATAAATTTCTGTTGTTTTAAGCCAACAAATTTCTGGTAATTTGTTACAATAGCCCTAGGAAACTAATACATATTAACTATGGAACACCTTGACATTTTTCTAAGGTGTCCATCCTAAGATTTATTTGCATCTGTGATATGCATCAATATTGACTCACTTTATATATGACAAGCGCTCAATGCCTAAAACCTTGAAGTATTATTGTAGGAACTTCATTTGCACAATTTAGTAGGAGATTAAAAGACTATAAAGCTCATAACATATGTCTAAAGAAAGAGAATAAATATCAGGTATTTATTTTGATGTATTAGTCACTGGATGATTATAGAAACTAACTCTAAGGAGTTAAAATCAGAACTCTTGCGGTAACCTTTTAAAAATAAAACAAACTAAAATATTCTATAGAGTAACCATAATAGGGAAATTTCCAGATGAAAACTGTCAGAATAATTTCCAAAATTTGTTAATGTTCTCAAACCTATGACATATATACATTGACATATGATGCCACAGATAAGTTATATTGGTTTCTTGCTTGAGGAAGTATTAAGATAGATTGTTGCTCAAGGTAAATATTGACTTCAGAATTTGGACACTCAATATTTGCCTCATCCATCAACATATTCTGAGAGTTCCTTCAGCATTCAATATTTCTTTAGTGTTAAATGAAATGACAGGAGTAAAAGCAGTTTATCTTTGTGTTCCCTCTAGCACATTTTATAGAAGATTTATTTGGAACTGGAAACAAACTACTCCAATAGGTTTTTTTTTTAAATCAGTCCTTTCTTTGAGGGGGGTGTGTGCCTTGTGTGTGTCTACCTGCATTAGCTGCACAAAACAGATGAAACTGTAATGTGGACTTTACTGACCCGTAAGCAAGAGATTTGAGGAAGAATCATGTAGTTGTGATATGAAGATAAATTCCCAAAGATGATATACTTTCTTATTTGAAATCATAATCATTGCCAAAGTTACCTGGATATGTTTTGGATATGTGGTAAATATATCTCTAATTGCATTCTCTATTTTACCTCTTATAGATAATATATATTATATATATATATATATATATATATATATATATGTGCACATGTATATACATATAACACATGATAAAAACAGAAGGCCACTAAATTCTAAAATAAGAACAAGATTCAATTCCTGGTCTAAACCCACCTTCTTTAAGCTATCTATTTACATGCTAGCAGATACACAAATGGACTTTGAAAGCTTTTAGGCTAATATCTTTAAGTTTAAATATTCAATTCTGCTGGAGACTGGATCCCATTCTCCTCCCAACACATTAGGCCACTAAAGAAGTTTAACTGCTTACCATATAAACAATTTCCTTGTCTTAACATCACTATTACCCACAATGAATACCTGATAATGGTGGCATGTAACTACATCCTTGTGAATATCCTCAGCTTCCTCGAGGCATACTCCCTCCATTGCACTCATCTGGTAACACTTTTCCTGCCTTCATCCAACTATCCACCACTTTTGCATCTGCTCTCAAGCAGCTGAAAGTTTTTGGAGAAGCCACCCACCTGGGCTGACTCTTACAACTTTAGACTAATCACCACAAACCTCAGCTCAGTACTCAAAAATGTCTTAAAACTGTACTACATTCTCACAGTGTGTTTCGTTAATAGATATTAACTTTTCCCCTTGCATTTGAAGCTCTTTCTCTACTGAAAGAAAGAAATACCAGGAAACTACGTTTAACTTTCCCACCAGCTTGGACTAGGGAATTTTAGCCAGAAATTAAATTGAATAAGAGAAAATAAAGAGATGCGACTTCTTGCAAAAGTGGTTTTTTGACCTGTGATTTATATTTTAGCAATATAAAATATTTAGTAGTGTTGAATGACTTCCTTTTGAGGGAAACTATCTTATAATTGTTTCTAGTCCTCATTCTTACTTCATGACCATATTTCATTCTTCTTTAAGAAACTAATTCTTTTAAAGGGAAATTCTTTTTGCTTTTGTAGTAGATATACCATGTAGTCATCTTATATTTTATATAAGATATGTTTTATATTCCAGATTAAATTTTTCATTTGAAAGCAAAGAATGAACATATACACGTGTGCGCATGTGTTCATGCTTGGAATAAATAAAGCTAAAAGCTTTAACATATTTTCCCATTTGATACTGATTTTTATTTGTGCAGCCTCTTCTCTTACATTCTGCAGTGTGTGCTTCCTGAAATAACCTAATGGTATATAATGATGTCACCTGTTCTCTTCATTAGCTTTTATGGCATCTGATTTTCTCTCTAAAGTTATTGGGTATTAAGGTCATTTTTAGCACCAGGCTCATAGATTTTATAAAGAGTGCTCAGATGGCATTGTTATAAGACAATAAATTATATAAATGATATAGAAATAATGGCATAAGAATAAACAATTTCCCTACAGAAGTGCTGAAACACATAAACACTAGAATAGATTCTGTTGTTCTCTTCTCAAAGTGCTTCCACAATGTCAAAATGTGTACATATCTTTCAGTTTACCTGGTCTCTGATATTTGAAATCACTCCAGTTTTGGACAGATTAAAAACGAGGATTTGCGTAATTAAAGAATGTGCACACAAAGTGAGAATTATTGTTTCATTGTTCACATCACTCATATATACAGAAGTTCACTTTATATGGCTTTTACTCCTCAGCAATCATTCACCTTTCTCTCGGTTATCGTACTCCCGAGTTCCACTGGAGTTCCTGTCATCTTAATACTCAGCAATGTGAATGGGCAGAATTGACCTCAATATAAGGGAAGAGCATAACGGGCTTAAACAAAACAGTTTATACTCTATCTTTAAATACAGATGATCTAACAAACAGTATGTAATCAACCAAAGACAGTGAAGTGGAAGATCTTTCTTTTTGATGCTTCGGGGAAAAAGAAGCTTGCAATTTATTTCAGATTAGGCGGCACAAAGATAAAAGATGTGAAGCTGCTGCCATTGATTTAATGCCACAAGCCTGTACATAGAGGTAGGACCACGTCAGAGCAACCAGGTAGAATGCTGTCGTGTGAATAACTAATTCAAAGACTCTTTGAACTGGTTCATCTCCTGGACTTTCAGCTTATGTGAAATAATAAATTCCATTCTTTTAAATGAGCATATTGAATTAAATGTGCTTCTGTTATGTGCTATTGAAATTAGTATATCCCAATCACCATATCTTCAAATTTTCTTTTATCTGCTTCAGTTTGCTCCATTTTAACCTCTATTATAATGGAATAAATGTTCCTCCTCCTATCAAACAAACCCTCCAATTGCCTCTGGGTCATATCTCTTTCAGCTTCTCAAAAGGTTTTCAATTATTCCCTCGCTAAGTAACAACATCCCTTTCTAAAATTCCTGTCACTAAAACCTTCCAGGCTCTCCTACTTTGAAGACCAATCACCTAAAACAAAACTTTACTTGGTTCTTCCACCATCTCCCAAATGCCATTACATTGCTCTGCTGTGTCTTAGCAAAGCGTGGAAGTTTTGTCTGTACTGTTACTAATCACTTCTCTTTTCAGAACTCTCCAATCTTGCTTCATCATTTCCACTTTTTCTTAGAAACACCATTTTCCAAATTGAAATCATTCTCCTCTGTTTCCTCATTTCCCCCTATTTCAGCATAAAGTACTATGCACAAGTTTTTCTTCTTCTTACCTTACAGGCTTCACCCTGTTACAGTACTTTGTTACCCCATCTCTACATTATTTATTTATCTATTTATTTGACAGAGAAAGAGAACAGACAGAAAGAGACAGAAGTAGGCAGAGAGGCAAGCGGAGGTGGGGGTGGGGAGCAGGCTCCCCGCTGAGCAGAGAGCCCGATGTGGGACTCTACCCTAGGACCCTGAGATCATGACCTGAGCTGAAGGCAGAGGCTTAACCCACTGAGCCACCAAGGCGCCCTCATCTCTACATTTTAACCTACTTCTGGGATTCAGTTGTATCCACTTTTCCTCTCCTCCTTTTTACTTTTCTTATTTTACATCTATTCTTTCCTCTCTTTCTTTTCACTAACATCTTGCTTTGGGGCATTTTTATTTAATCTTCTGATTTCAAATGATGACCATGCTGATTCTCTCAAAGTGTGTGTCTCAATGTAAGACTTGCTCTCTGACCTCCAAGTTTATAAGCCTAAGTGCTCACTTGACATTTATTCTTACAATACATATTTATTATGTTCCTATAAGGATCCCAGGCACGTTTTTTGGTACTTGGGAATATATCTCTGAAAAAGGTGTTTATCTATAAAAGGGTCAGTAAGCTTTTTCAGTAAAGGGCCAGGCAAAAAATCTTTGAGGCTTGCAGACTATATGCTCCCCTTTGTAATTCTGCTGTTATAGTGTATAAGAAGCCAGAGGCAATATATAAATGAATAGGAGGGCCTTTGTTCTAATACTTTACTTATAAAAACAAGTAGTGGAGTATATATACCCTCTGGTCCATAATCAACTGATCCTGGACTATAACATCTCCAATTAAATTACTCCTGGGTATCTCAAATATTTCATATCTGAGAAAGAACTAGATTTTTCCTGTCATATCTTTTTCTTTAGTTTTCACAAACTCACCAATAAATGGTATCACCTTTACTTCATTTACTCAAACATTAAATTCTATTGTATTTTTAAAAATTTGTTAGCATTGCATTTTATACATCTTTCATCACCAACATCCCATTTCTCAACAAGTCATGTAAATTATATCTACAAGATAGACTTCATATCCACCCATTTCTTTTCGTATCCACATCACTATTATTTTTCACTGGTCTGCTGCAAGGCAGTGTCTTGTTTTACTAGCTATGTCTTTCTTTTTCCATGAATTTTCTACACAGCAGCGATAGTATTTTAAAAATATAAGTCAAATCGTGTTATTTTTTCTACTGCAAACCATTCAATAAATTCCTTTGCCTTTTGAAATAATTTCAAAATGATCCAACTCTACTGGAATCCTTTAAGTTTCCTGAATATACCAAGGTCTTTCCTGTCTAGTGGAGTTTGCATCCACTATTTCTACACCTGGAATAGTCTCCCCATAGTTCTTTGTACAACTGGCCCCTTGTATATCCTTATTAAAGTGCTGCCAACATTGATCTCTTATGCCAGTTTCTAT
This sequence comes from Enhydra lutris kenyoni, assembly GCF_002288905.1. NCBI lineage: Eukaryota > Metazoa > Chordata > Mammalia > Carnivora > Mustelidae > Enhydra > Enhydra lutris. The sequence goes on from NW_019154091.1 coordinate 17,938,138, forward strand.
CATACCATTCTGTTTATTTGCTAGCACTTATCACAATCTACTTATTTATCAGTTGGTTATCTTTTTCTTCCTTTGATATATAAAATCCTTGAGTGCAGGATGCTGGTCTACTGTAGAATCCTCTCCCACAACCACCGAGCTCAATGTCTAAAGTCAGTAAACACTTAATAACTGAGTGAGTAAATGAATCTCTTTATTTTAAAGAATTATAAAGGAAAACAATAAACTTATAGAAACAAAAGCTTTTGTTTATCCATGTTCTTGAAGATTGTATGGTTTCATAATACAAAATTAGCTTATTCAATAGTTATTTAACTTATTCATTCTGTAAATATTAATTCATAAAACAGAGTTCCTCAGTTTCAGCTATTAACATTTTGGTCTGTTTCATTTTCCTCGTGGGTGCTGGCAGTGAATTGTAGGATACATAGCAGTATCCTTATCTCTATCCACTAGATATTAACAGTATCTTCCTTTTTTCCCCATCTCCTACCCATTGGTGACAAATTCAAATATCTCCAAACATTGCCAGGAGTGCCCTGGAAGGGAAAAATTACCCTCCCCCGCCGACCCCACCCAGACATAATTGAGAACCACTGACAAAATGATATCTGTTGCAGCCTGCATATTTTACAAAATAAATAGGAGACTTTCTTGGTGCCCTCAAAAGCCTAAAATCTGGGTGCCTGGGTGGCTCGGTGGGTTAAGCCTCTGCCTTGGGCTCAGGTCATGGTCTCAGGTCATGGTCCTGGGATTGAGCCCCACAGAGGGCTCTCTACTCAGCAAGGAGCCTGCTTCCTCCTCTCTCTGCCTGCCTCTCTGCCTACTTGTGATCTCTGTCTGTCAAATAAATATATAAAAAATCTTTGAAAAAAAACAACAACAACCTAAAATCTAGTTGGAAACAGAGATAATTAAACTAGTAATCTCATAACTGCTATGAAGAAATATAGGGTAAAATTAAAGTATGCAACAGGAACTGAAGGTAAACCAGGGGTTGGGAAAAACTTCCCTTTAAGAAGCAGTTGTAAGCTGAGATATTAGTGTTCTGAAAGATTAGGTTAATTAAAGATTGAGAAGGGAGTGGATATAGAAGAAAAGAGTACTCCAGACAGAGGAAGAAGCATGAGAAGAACAAAGTATGGCCCATTTGAAGAAGTGAAAACAAAATGTCAGTCTATCTAAAGTATAGAGGGCAATCCATCATATGAAACCTAGAGAGGTCAGCAGATGCCACGTTATATTTACACAGGTGCATTCTATTAAAGATTTGTGACTTTCTTCTACAAAAGCCATAAAAAGGGTAAGGATATGATCAGACATGAATTTTAAAAATTCGCTCTTGATTACTTGAATAAAATGGATCAGAGGGAGAATGGAGACCTATAACCTGAACACAGGGATCATGATGTAGTGTTTCATACACCAGGTAATGGTGAAAGCAGTAGAGAAGGAGGGAAGTGGAATAAGAGAGTTTTGTTTTTGTTTTTGTTTTTGTTTTGTTTTTTGAGTGTGAATTAACAGGTCTTAGTGATTAAATAGATGGTAGGGGCCAGAAATAAAAGAATCATGATGTAAGCAATTGAGCAGATGGTGGTATTTTGTTATTATTAATGCTAGGTCCACACCCAAATAATACAGAGAATATTTCAGAAGATATAAATATACCTTTGGAGACAAAGAAACTCTTCATATTGACAATTTATGACATTTTAAATTTTGCTTTTTTGATTTATTTTCATTGCTGCATTATTTATGGATTTGTTATCTGTTATGGCCTAACAAATTACTATGAATTCAGTGATTTCAAACTATGAATATATATTTCTTCATAGTTCCTGTTGGCCAGGAGTCAAGGCATGGTTTTTTGAGTCCTCTAGTTGAGAGTCTGTCACAGGCTAGAAACAAGATATCAACCAGAGTTGGGGAAGTATGAGTGCACTTGAGTGCAGAAAGATCTGTTTCCAAATTCATCAGTGGTTGTTAGCAGGATTCATTTATTCTTCCTGGTCTGCAAAACTGAGGCCTTCAGTTCCTTCCCTGGAATTGACTGTGGTGTTCCTTTAGTTTCTTGTAGCAGAGGATTTTCCACATGGCATTTTGCTTCATCAAAACCAATAAGAGAGAGACTCTGCTAGTGTGACTAGGTCGTAATCTCTTGTAGCCTTATCATGGAAGGAACACCCTCTCGGTGTTCCCATATTCTCTGGATAAGAACAAATTACTCAGGAGAAGAGACTACAAAGGCCATGAACACAAGGACCTTGGGATCTTTCGGTGCAATCTTAGAAGCTTGTCTACCAAAATTTCCGTATTACATCAAACATGTAGATTAAAATGAAATAAACATAATGTAAACATTCTGGCGGGGTGCCTGGGTGGCTCAGTGGGTTAAAGCCTCTGCCTTCGGCTCAGGTCATGATCCCGGAGTCCTGGGATCGAGCCCCTCGTTGGGCTCTCTGCTCAGCCGGGAGCCTGCTTCCCTTCCCCTCTCTCTGCCTGCCTCTCTGCCTACTTGTGATCTCTGTCTGTCAAATACATAAATAAAAATCTTAAAAAAATATATATAAACATTCTGGCTTTTAGATGTAGTGAGTCTAAAATAAATATTTTAGGTGTAGTGAGTCTAAAATCAAAATCAGAATTATAAAACCAATATTATTGGAATTAGTTCTTCCCAGAAGTAAATTTACACACATTTTGGAAGCTAATATGTAGCACAAATAAAGAAATATAGGCTCTATAAAGAATAGGCAAGTTGAAATAATAAATTGGAAAAATATTTATAGAATGGGCTGAGAACAGGCAGGAGCTGTACAGAAGAGGCCTAAGGATAATTGCCAGGGACTATAAACTTAAAAGCATACATTGTTTTAATTTTCTTTAAGAATGTCACGTTATTCCTGTTAAGAAACATCTAATTTTGACTGATTTTAAGGCTTGATGGCTTAATGTCTTTATAAAAGTTGGGACACTCAGTATAACATCTTTTTGCCAAGTATCTTATTTTACATAACTTCCTGCACATTGTTTGGAATTGATCTAGGCAGACTTTAATCAGGTTTGTGAAAGTCTGTAAATTGTCAAGCTTAAAATGTAATGTTTGGTCTACCCATTTTAGAGGACTCTTAAAAAGAACATAATTCATCTGTGGCAGTAACAACTGGAGTTTAGGAATGGCTTTTTCTTTTTTTACATTATTCTTAGTAGTTTGGTGGTTTCCAGAGAATGAAAGCTTACAGATATTTTGCTTATCTTCACATGACATCTTATAATAGTGATATTTGTAGTTTATTGATTTTGTAAGCATGTATGATTTAATTTTTTCATCAGTATTTTCCATTTTATTTCAAGTTGATGCTTGAGTGCTCTAAATATTGTTTTTATCATTCCCAGCACACATTTTTAAGCATTAAAAATAACTCTGTTCTATTTCATAATTCATTTTAGTGAGAATTTTCCATGCAAGTAACTCAGGAAAGGGCTATTATTTTTAAATATCAATTTCTATGTTCTGTATTATTCCTGAATGTCAGGTCAGCACTGCCAATTCTATGATTTAATTATTTGATCCATGATGTCAGACACTTATTATAAATAATGAACAGTACTTCCTTTCATCTAGAGCAAATGTTATTCATATGGAAATTGGCCAATTTGGAATTTAACAAGAAGGGAAGTAAGATAATTTATTAGATTTCTTTTAACTTTGCTCATGTCCAAAAATGGGCAATGTATACTAATAATACTGTCTGCTGTAAGTCAGTAAGATAGTAGTTTCAGGTAGAGACTTGGCAAAATTTCTAAGTTCCAAGACTATCTCTCTATTTACATTTCTACAAACGAAAATATTAACAAGTCAAATATCCTATTTAAAAAAGTGTTGCTAGGGGCACCTGGGTGGCTCAGTTGGTTAAGTGTCTGCCTTTGGCTCAGGTCATGATTCCAGGATGCTGGGATCCAGACCCACATTAGGCTCCCTGCTTAGCAGGGCGTCTGCTTCTTCCTCTCCCTCTGTGCCTTAATACCCACTCCCATGTTCTCTCTCACTCATTGTCTTTCTCTCTCTCTCAAATAAATAAATAAAATCATTTTAAAAATTGCTAGTATTGAACCGTGTACACTATGTTATGTAATAAAAGGACCAAGTAAAAAAAAAAAAAAAGACCAAAAAACCAACTTGGATTTCAGCATTTTTAACCTGCTGTCAAACAATGGGGAGAAAAGAGACCACCATTGGATTTCTGAGGTTTCTTTGAAGGGAAATGATGAGATTCAAACTTCCATCACCAAAGAGAAAAGATATGGAGGAAAGGACATGTAGGGGAGAAATGGAAGCTACCAATCCTGGTAGGGGTTTTGGGAAATGAAATCATTCCCAATGCTAAGGAGATGATGGTTTATCCCTTACAGCAAGACTTGAGACTAGCAGAACACTGCCATTGTAGAATGCTAGTGAAACCACAGAAAGGAGCAGGTCCATGGACCATGGTGAACTTGGGAAGTCTGGCTGTATAACATAGGCTTCCTCTCATGGCAAGGATTCCCAAATGGACACCGAAAACAATGAAGATGTCCACCATCTGAGGACCATATATACTTACATAATTCATTGATCAAATTAGGGGACCTAGTTCCATCTGTATTAACATGGCAAGGAGCTTCAAGACCTTCTCAGGAAACTGGTAAAGAAAGGGGGAGTCAATGACAGAGTTGTGGGTTTTTTGTTTGTTTTTGCCTTTTCTTTTCTTTTCTTTCTTTCCTTTTTTTTTGGTCATTGTTTTTATAACTATCTGTTAAGAGGCACCTGGGTTGACGCATGGGTTGAAGCAGATTTGACTAGATTTAGAGAAACAGTTGCTGGGATTTTTTCCTTTTGGCTGTTCAAAATCTATAACATAACTTTAAATGAATTTTGGTTGCATGCATTTGAGGAATATAGAGAAGTATAAAATGATCTTTGCCAATATGGAATATGTATGCTAGGAGAGAATGTAATAGTTCAAATATATAGCTCCCAATAAATGGTATTGTATCATAAAGACAACTAATACTGAAAATTATTGCTGCAGTAGTTTTAGGGGAAATACTTCAAACTGGTGAACCAAGAGAGCCTCCTAGAGGATGAAGGAGATGGTGTTTGAAATGGGATTTACAAGGTGGATATTCTTTCCTCCAACCAAGAAGAGTGGAAAGACTTAACAGTGCTTATAAACAGTAAAGGCTAATAAGAATCATTTTGACAAATGATCTTCTCACTTAACTTACAATTCGAGTATATCTTTGATACTTTAAGATTGTTTTAATATTTGTATGTATGTTAGTTAAAAATCAATCTGAAATGGGGAAAATCTATTAGATCATTTCATTAACTGCTATCAATCAATTAATTTAATTAATTCAAATGAAAGTCTCTTGCCTTGGTCAAAGGTAATGAATGTGAATTCAAAAATAATGTGAATTCCACATTCATTCACAAATCAATTTAATTTATAAAAGCATTTTTTAAATGAATGTTTTCCTGTCTTGTTTCTTAAAATCTCTTGCTTCAAACTTGCCTGTCAATGGACTATTGTGAGAAATTGCCCTGACCATAAGGCCTGAAAGGGGACACTTAAGATTTTATTTATTTATTTGACAGAGATCACAAGGCAGAGAGACAGGCAGAGAGAGGGGAGCATTAGGCTCCTTGCTGAGCAGAGAGCCTGATGCGGGGCTCCATCTCAGGACCCTGGGATCATGACCGAGGCAAAGGCAGAGGCTTTAACCTACTGAGCCACCCAGGCGCCCCCCACCTTTTTTTGTTAAAGCAGTTTTAGGTTCATAGCAAAATTGAGAGTGAAGCACAGAGTTTTCCTACATATTTCTTGCCCCAACATATACACAGCCTTCCCCATTATCAATACCCCTTGCCAGAGTGGAACGTTAGATACAATTGAACCTACTCTGACACCTCATAATCATTGAAAGTCCATAGTTTACATTAGGGTTCATTCTTGATGCTGTATATCCTATGGGTTCAGACAAATGTATAATGACATCTATTCATCATTATAGCATCATATAGAGGAGTTTCACTGCCCTAAAAATCCTTTGTGCTCTGCCTATTCCTCCTTCACGCTACCCCCAAACTCTAGCAACCACTGATCTTTTTAGCGTCTCTATAGTTTTGCCTTTCCCAGAATGTTAGTTATAATTGTATAGTATGTAACTTATTTAAATTGACTTATTTCACTTAGTAATATGCATTTCAACTCTCTTCATGTCTTTTCATGGCTTGACAGCTCATTTCTTTTCAACACTGAGTAATATTCCATCATCTGCATGTCAGTTTATTTATCCCTTCACCCACTGAAGGACATCTTGGTTGCTTCCAAGGTTTAGAAATTATAAGTCAAGCTGCTATAAATATTCATGTGCAGGTTTTTTTAGACATAGGCTTTCAATTCTTTTGGGTAAACCCACGGAACACAACTGCAGGATCATGTAGTAAGAGTATGTTTAACTTTATGAGAAACTGTCAAATTGTCTTCCAATGTGATTATATTGTTTTGCATTCCTGCCAGCAATGTCTGAGCGTTCCTGTTGCTCCATATCTTCACAGCATTTGGTATTGTCAGAGTTTTGGATTTTGGCAATTTTAATAGATATGTAGAGGTATTTTGTTGTTTTAATATACATTTCCTTGATGATATACAAGGTGAAGCATTTTTTCATACGCTTATTTGCCATCTGTATGTCTTCTTTGATGTGGTGTCTGTGAAGGTGTTTGGCTCATTTTTTTTTTTAAATAAGGATGTTTGTTTTCTAATTGTTGAGTTTTAAGAGTTCTTTGTATGTTTTGCTAACAATCCTTTATCAGATAAGTCAGGGGCACCCATTCTTAATCCTATGACCTCCTGGCAACGATGGTGTGAAACAGCCAGTTTCAATCTACCAGCAATTAGCCACCTAGCAACGAAATACATTTTCTTATCTTCTCTTTATCCCTAAAAGACACCAAGATTAGTCAGTAAATTTACAGTGGAAGGCTGACACAGAAGATGGATCAGAGTTAGCACAGTGCCTGGGTCAAATCATGTTCAAGCCCATTATATTATATGCAGAAATCTAGATTAACTGAAAAATGACAGTTTTTAAAGAGAGAAATTTAGTAAATTTGCATAGAGAATTCCTGACCACAGGAACTTCAGAAGTAAAGAAATATAGAGAGTAGCTTCTTTAAAACTGGCAGCTTCCTGGTTCCTTATTCTAGATTCTGAAGACCTAGCTATGGATTATTTCTTTTCATGATTCCTTCTAGTTTTATATGAGCTGGCCTGAGCCAGTTATGTTCCTTACTGTCAAAAGAACATTGACTAGAACATGTAAGAGATGGATTCAGATTAAAATACAAGGTTCACATTTTTTTGTGGAAAAAAGCACTAGATTTTAGAGCAGAAAGAGGTTTACAAAAGACAAGAAAAGAAATCCCCATGAAAAATTAGCTATGGCTATGATTTTGCTTCAGATTTCTGGTCCAAAATAGATGCTACTTTATCCAATCAACCATTCGCTTAGTCTGGTTCTAGACTTGAAATTTTCTATGAGGAGTTGGATTTTTTCATTGTTTGGTTAGAGTAAAATTAATTAATTAATTAAGAAAGAAAGAAAGAAAGAATGTTCATTGGACAGGTGCTACTGAGATAGGGAAACTGAAAGGACCCCACAGAAAAGCCCCTTTTTTTTTTTTTTGCCTTTTGTTCATTTCCCAGGTTCTCTTCTTCCTATGACCTACACCCCCACCCTGCTCTACAGGTGCCTTGTAATGCAAATATCCTATGTCCTTCTTATATAGGACAAAGAGATAATGATGGGAGGCTTCCAGCACAATAGATAACATCTAAGGAGTGACCCTGCAGGATCCTCATAACTGTTCTCTAAGACCGATGACTCCAAACACTTTGATGCCAAGACCCCTGACTTCAGGAAAAGAATGACTTATAAAGGACACCTGAACCCTGTCCTGTTTCAGACCAGTTCCTGGATGCCTAAGAGGACCCAAGCTAAGAGTAGATTCATGCTCTTTTCCTTTCTGAGTCTCTCAAATACTGAATCCATATCTCTCTCTCTCTCAACTTCAGGATTTTAGTATAAGTGCTGCCAAAGCGAGCACTCTCTCAACTTCAGTAAACTCTGTTTTTACCTCCTGCTGGCTCACGTCTGATTTCCGTCCTTCAGGATGAAGCCAAGGACCCTCTTGGCTAGGCCTGTGGTACCCCCTCTGGATCCTATGACCCAGCCTGATAGGATAGCATCACAATGATATCTCAGGACATTCAAGGTTGAAGATGCATGCCAGAAACAGAAATGAGCGAACAGAATACTAGGAAAACCAAGAAAGTTCTCTCTCTTTGTTTCTCCCTCCCTCCTCCTCCCCTTTCTCCCTCTTGAGTTTTCCTTTCCCCACTCCCCACCTCACTTGGATCATTTCCTTTTACTTCCCCCTGTGTATCTGTTTTAATATTTTCTCTAATTGTCAACCATTGTTTCCTACTTGTTGGCTTGGATAGCAAAATAATGGCCAAGAACAACTTTTGGATTTACCTATGCTCTGATTCAGCTACCTGAAGAGAAAAGAGAAAAGAGAAAAGAGAAAAGAGGATCTCTTCATTAGTTCCCAGAGACCAACTCAAATAAATTAACTCTCACTATTTGTACCCACTCTCCAAGTCCTTTTATGCCAAAAGGTTGTCAATGCAAATATTTCTTGTTTTGTGGTTTGTTTGTGAAATCCCTTCTTTGTATGGTATTTGCTATGTTCTAAAAGCATTACAAATGCAACTTCATGAAATAAGTTTTTGCATATTACTGTTAAGTTTTTGAAGGTATAATGTTACATTAATTTTATTAATCTGTTCAACCAAAAGTAAAGTCGTAGAGGTATAGAAACCACCCAATGCATTAAGAAAAATAGTAATATAATGAAAAAAAAAATCCACTAGTTAATTATTTAGTTCAAGCCAGCTAATCTTGTTTTCAATCTTGCTTTTGCAAAAGATTTCCTCCTCTTGCAGATGGTGGGGGGGCAACCCTGAGAAACTAACTTCCTGCCTAGGGACATGTTAGATATAGAAAGATAGGTGAGTTACATCTGTAGAAACAAATTATAAATTCCTAAATATGCATTTTTGTGTAGTTACATTAATTGTTTTATTTAAGTATTTTAGGATACAGAAACATTGGGTCAGTGTTCTTCCTTATGGAATTTTACCCCATGATACTTTTATTTATTCTAAGGGAAATGAGAGCACCATTAAATATACATTTGCATGTACCTATATATACATGTATATATACATACACAATAATTTTTTTCTATAGGATTTGATATTGTGTTTGGGGTTTAACAGACTACAAAATTTTGTTGTGGAAAGAATATAGTAGAAATTTGTGTTGTTGTTTTTTTTGTCAACAGATCTCTACTTTTCCTCTAGGTGACCACTTCTACTCTCTACCTGCAACCACTTGTTTATGTAAAGCTACCTGCTAAGGTGCATTTGTTTTAATCCGTGAGTGCCATAAGTCTTATCACATATGTTATCAAATAACCTGGGTTATTAAATACTTTAAAAATTAGATAAACTGGAAATGCAGATGGTTTCTGTTTATTGCTTCTTTATACAGTGTTTAGGAAATATGGCTGGCATGGTTTTTCCAGTTTAAACTCAGTTTCTTAGAACTAATACAGCTGCACCAAAGAGGCTTACAGTCAGTGTTTCAAACTTCCTTTTAGTCTTTAATTCTAAACACCCACAAACACCCCAAAGGAAGGTTGAACTCAGGGGAAAAGACAAAAGTACAGGATCAATAATGATGTGAGGTCTTTTGCTCCAACAATGCCTGGGGCAATTAGTTATCTACTTTGCACTGTGCTCTGGCAGAGAAAGAGAAGCAAAAAGCAAAGTTTGTCTGTATACTTGAGCAGCTTGTTGAGCTTAGTCAAGCTCTGTGTGCTGTCTTCTGTGCTGAGATCCCTGTAAATCTTACAACTGTTTCACTACCTAGCTGAGCCATGTCAGAAGTGCACATGGACTCTTATTCAGATTCTTCTGAATTCCTAGCTACCTACCACCAGTCAAGGCTTTTCTAACCTTCCTTTGAAATGAAAAATAGTTTGAGATGTTGACCTAGACATAACAATGGTGAAAAAGAAAAAAAAAGTTGCAGTAATAAAAATTGTTTTAACAAAGGGAAAGAGCACAAGGTTGTCTTAGCCATTTGTGAGCTATACCTATAGAACTTTGATATTATTACTTATAGGTTATAGGAAGCAGTGAGGGTCATTACATAATGCTTAAAACCAGGTTTGCACACTTGGAAACAGTCTAACATATTCCTTCAATTCACCTGTAAAACTGAGACAGGGGAACTGAAGGGACCCTATAAAGGACTGCTTTTTTGCTGCTTCTGCTCTTGTTAGGACCTACAACCCTACCTTATAGCCTTGGGGTCCCATGATGTATGTTCTTCTTGTAAAGGTCAAAGAGTTAATGATTTATTTCTTTGGAGTCTTCCAACACAATAGGTAACATCTAAGGAGTGATCAGGCAAGGTTATCATGTATGTTTTCCAGCCCACTGACTCACCAAGACACCTGGCTCTAGATCATACGTGACTAATGGAGGACATCTAAACACTCTTCTTCGTTTTAACCAGTTCTGCAATACCTGAGAAGGCATGCACACCAGACCACAATCCTCAACAAAAACCCCAGACCCCAAGCCAAGTAAAGACAAGACTCATTCTCCGTTCCTTTCCGAGTCTCCCAGATGTTCTGTCTGTATCTATATTCTATGTCTTCAGTAAATTCTGCTCTCATTTCATCTTAGCTTGCATTTGATTTCCATCCTGCATGAAGCCAAGGGCCCTCTTGGCTGGTGCTGCCAGACCCACTCTGGGTCCTTCACCTGGTTAGCATGCATCAAAACAAAGAATAGCAAAATGTTTTGCCAACTATCTATCTCCCTACCCTCAATACCCTTCTATTGTACTAGAAGTTCCATCTCTGTGGAAATTAGGATAATTATTAGCTTGTATTAACTATTATTTCAAATACTTGTAGTTCTAATTAGTCACAAGTATTTAATATTTTAACACAAATGTGTGGTTTACTGTTAACTTATGTAAGGGACAAAAAATAATTTTTGCTCTACCCTTTTAGGTTCTTGGCTGAGACCACCATGTAATAAAAGACAGATTAACAGAAAAAAAAAAAAAAACACACATACAGAAGTTTAATAACACATATCCCTCCTGCATAAATGGGAGATACCCAGGAAAACTCAGTAACACCCCAAAATGGCTCAAGCTATCACCTTAAATATTATTTCCTGCTGAAGACAAAAGAAGATGTTGGGGTTAAGGAGAGCCAGTTATGGGAAGTTATTATCAAAGCACAGTAAACAAATATATGGTTGTTGCACAAATTTAAGTCATAAATTCATAAATTCTGATAAATTTCTAGAGATTTAGCCATCTTTTTCTTCTTGTACAGAAAGGGAGAATCCCTTAAAGATGAAGATTTCTCTTATAAATATCTACTACAAAAGAGTAATTTTTATGCAATTTTCAAAGCTTCTCCTATGTCTCTTGTTTCTTAAAAATAATCAGCTCAAGATAATCCTTATGCCAAAAAGGCATACTTGAGGACATTACATTTTGCTTCTCTTCACTTATTAAACATAATAATGAAAACAAACAAACAGACAAAAAAAAAAATGGTTGCCAGATGGTGTTTTAGCAACTGACCATAAATGAATTCAAACTAATAGTTTAATTAAATGATGTAGGGAGCTTCTTAGGTAAACTTTCTGTCCACGGGTAGAAAAATTTAGAAGTAAGCAAATAAAAGCTTAAAGACGTTAAGTTTATAGTTGAAAGACATAGAGGTCCATTCAAAATAAATTCACTAATACTTTACTCATTTTATACAAAGAAACTGTAGAAAATAGTATCAGCTGTAAAAGGAATAACTCATGTTAGAACACGTAGTCTTACTTTAGGAAAGGTCATGTGATCATTGGTAAACATTCTTGTGAACAAATTTATTTCAAAGTAGTGCTTTTTACAAATTTATATGTGATTCAGATGGTGCCAGTACAATAGAAAGAGGGGAAATAATGACTTTTTTTTTTTGCTAAAAAAGGCCATAACTGAGTTAAAGTATTAGCGACAATTTATTAAGAATTTACTCTCTGCTAATTTATAGATGTGAAATGTTTAATATGCATTGTGTTGTTCACAGAAAACTATCCTGTGAACTAAGGGGAAATTCAGGAGTTTTGGAAGATGATGGAATATGGCAATATTTGTAGCAAATTTAGTAGAGGATTTTCAAATATAACCATGAGAGACTATGGACTCTGAAAAACAATCTGAGGGTTTTGAAGGGGTGGAGGTGGGAGGTTGGGGGAACCAGGTGGTGGGTGTTAGAGAGGTCATGGAGCACTGGGTGTGGTGCAAAAACAATGAATACTATTACGCTGAAAAGAAATAAAAAATTAAAAAAAAAAAAACCAACCCTGGTTTGGAATTTTGCGCTAGTATTTTTGGCAGGTAATTCTTTTCTTTTTCTTTTTCTTACTTTCTTTCTTTTCTTTTTTTTTTTTTTTTTAGGTTTTATTTATTTATTTATTTATTTGACACAGAGAGAAATGCCTACACAAGTAGGCAGAGAAGCAGGCAGAGAGAGAGAGGGAAGCAGGCTCCCCACTGAGCAGAGAGCCCGATTGTGGGGCTAGATCCCAGAACCCTGAGACCATTACCTGAGCCCAAGGCAGAGGCATAACCCACTGAGCCACCCAGACGCCCCTTGGCCGGAAATGTTTTTAGATACTTATTAGCAATTCAACTTCTAGGGATTTCTGGTAACCTCTGACTTTTTGGCAATAATAGGCAGCTTCAAGAGTGGTCCATTTGCCTTGGGAGGGGGAATACATCCAAGAACAAAGACATCATTGCACAGTTTTGTATTTCAAATCAAACTTCTCCTAAAACCCATAAACTAAGCAATAATCCTGAAATCCAAGATTGTAATTATGGAGTTAGGGCTCTGTGAGAGAAAAATATATGTTGAGCTTCAAGGGACTAAGAACTTTAAAGAATCTAGAGTGGAATCTGATTACTACCACAAAACAAGATAAGGGAAAAATCAGATAAATTGTCTTAACTGGAGAAAAATGCGATGATTTTTCTAGCCCCTGACTGTGGTTTGAATTTTGAACTAGAATCTTAGGAACACCTAAGCACTCCTGAGGATTTGAATGTGGATTCCCTTTTGGTAGAGTTACCCGTGAAAGTGACCTGGATTAGGAAAGGAATGATCCAGTTTTCAGTGATCACTGCCAAGCGTCATGGACAGTGTTATTGGAGGCCATGAAATACTCAGGAAATCAGAGAGTCTTGGAAAAATTCTATATTTTTTATATATATTTTGATATTGTAGAACTTCAGCTCTTTCAGAAAAAAAATCATAGAGCTTTCCTTATAACATTCTTTCAACTAAAGAAAAGACCTTTACAGGATTGCACACTTACTCCTTACAAGCCCTATGAATTAGATATTATTTTCTCTACCAACAATTCAAGAAATTGATATTTAAAATGTTTAAATAATTTTCCCAAAGCTTCACACCATATACTGTAGAAACAGAATTCCAACAAACCTAGATTTTTCTGACTTTTCAGCTCATGTTTTTGTCACCATGGAATATCAACCTTGCTACAACCTAATGTGAGAAACTCATCTTGACAGATGGGTGTGCAGAGAAGGCCACCCATGTTTTGTATCCGTTGTGAAAAGCCACTGATACAATCATTTTATTTTTGGATGTTGTACTCTGAGCACATGCCTCTTTTAATCTTGGAAATACACAATACTTTGACTTTCTTTTTTTAAGCAAAAACCACTTTGTTTATTTGAATGGAAAAGGAGGGACGCACTAATGGTTTTATCTGGGATAAGAACAAGAAAGGAGGTCTTACATTAGCCTATGATATCAGGGCTTATTGTAAGTACAAAGAATGCTTAGTAAGAGACTGCTCTTTCTTATCAGGAACAAATGCTTTTTTCTGAAAAAGGGAGGGATTCTTTTTTAATGAAAGCAAGCTTTGTGCTCGTAAATGTAAGAATTTCAGTTGTGTAATGTAAGGATTTCAGCTTCATTCAGTTGTGTCTCTTCAAAATCTATTTGAACATGTATTTACTTAATAAAATATTTATTGAATATATATTATATTCTTGGCTTTGTATTAGGCATTGGAAATAAAAAGTTTAATAAGACACTATTCTTGTCCATAAAAAGATAATTGCATGTGGAGACAGACAAGTTCACATTCCCTATCTAAGGATATGTTATTTAACTCATAAATTTCATGCACTATTTATTGATGACACACCTGATACCAAAATTATGTTAGTAGATGTGTTTCCTGTCCTCATGGACGTTTTATAAAGAATAAAGAGAAGTGAAGAGGCAAATACCGTGTGTATGATAAGATCCGAGAGAGAGAAAAGGAAAGATCTGTGGAACATTTGAGAGGTATGCCTAACCCGTATCTGAGGATCTCTTCCTAGGGGAAGTCATATCTAAACCAAGAGCCAAAGTATTAGTAGAAATTCTGGCCGAAATACTTGCAGAATTCCAGGCATCAGGAAGATTAAGTGCTCTTGAGAAGTATGATCAGTTTGAGAACTGAAAAAGACATTAGCTAGACTGAAAAAATAGGAACTTCATCTTCCGATTGTGAAATCTTGACTAACAAAAAAGCTATAGAAAAACATTTGTTGTCATTAACTTATATTGATCATTTTTGCAAAGTAATTCAAAGCCATATTAACTGCTTTTAAATATAAATCAAAACTTGAATTCTATTCTCTTCTTAAAGTTCTGTGACAGTATCAGTTTCAGCAGTGATGACATATTCTCAGTAGTTTTCTTTGTTCTGTCTGTGTCAAACTTCCCACCAAAGAACCCAAATGGTGATATATTTCTTTCAAGAAGCTCCAATAGAATTTTATTTAATTTTTCATCATATAACTGGATTCCTTTTTCCGAATGCAAATTAACAAAACTTATAAGATTTAACTTAAAAAAAAGAATAATGCTCATATTTACAATTCAGTAAATGAAAAGTGGTTGAAAAGATTCTGTAATATCCTGACATTATGATTGGCTCAATTTCAAATTTCTTTCTTCCTGTTGTATTCTCAACATTTTCAAAGTTAATTTATGTCACTATTTGCATAAGCACACAATCTGCTAAAGTTTTTCCTCCTTCTGAAGTTCAAAGAGTTCGTGTGCCAATTTTCATTCCCACTGTCATCAGGGAAGCAATATTACATATCAGTGAATATGCTTTGCTAAACTTCTATCAATCTTAAACTTCAGGAAATAAGCCTAGTCACCCTTAAACTCCTGCTGTCAATCAGAAAATCAGAAAGCAGGATACAAATAACATATGCTCATAGCATTGTAGAATCCACATGTGGTTGACATACTGAGTGATTCATAAATATATATCTTTTACCCCCAGAAAAGAAGCAGAATTTGAATGAATAATAAGAGGCCAAAGTGAATCCTAAACATTCAAGTTACTTCCAGAAATCAGAAAAAGGGAAATTGAATTTTTCATTAAGGGAGAGAGTGAATAAAGTATAGGCAATTTGTTATAAATGGCTTTAGGATAAGTTAGGTAAATTTTACATTAAACATGAAATATAAATGCTGATTTCATACATATATATTTAATTTTTTTCTAAAGGGAAAAGTGGATATAATATATGAATCAAGATTGTCTTTATAAAAGTCTATTTTAAAAATTGACTACCGGTTTTAGCCTATTTCTAGTTGGAAAGAAATCTTTTATTTTAACATTAGTTGTCCCTATGCTGTATCTCTCTTGTTTTTGAATGAATATTGTGTATTTTAATTATTACTCTGGTTGACTTTGATTCTGGCATTCACTTTTTGGACAAATAATATTAGAGATTTATGACAAATTCTTACAGAAACGCTTAAATAAGATTGTTAGAAAGTCGGAGTTTGAAAACAATTTCAAACATTACTACTATTGTTCTGATTCATTCAAAGCTGAAGAATTCCTATAGCTATCTGGCATTAATTTTTTTTTTTTGCAAGCCATAGGTAATCACTGTTTTTATTTTTAAAATATTTTGGCATTAATTTTAGCAGTTTTGGTTAAAATTCAAAGATTTCTTCAGTTTCATCAAGCTCTTTTTAAAATCTTTATCTCTTTTCTTAACAATTAGTGATTATCTACAATAACTAATTTATATCAGCCAGTTCACATGACTAAGTATATTATCCTTAAACAAAGGTTGGTTTTGTTTTCTTTTTTCTTTTTTTGTATACTAGGTAATATGTTATCTATGGATTCTGAAAGGGTGTTTGATTAATGAGATCAACATTCTATAGAAAAATTCATGGACTTTTTGGAGGGCACACTAACTACAGTATTAGTGGGTACATGCTAAAAATAATATGTCAAAGTGGCTAGGTGGTTGTGAAGTCATTTTCTTTTTTTCAAATCTTGTATACTTGACAACTATTATTCTTCATATTATTGAATATAATAATATATTCATATTAATGAATATAATATATTCAACTCATTAAGAAAGCTAATGCATGATCAGAAGTCATTGTCACCGGCGTTTTGGCTAAGATCAAGTGCAGAAGTCATTGTCACAGGGACAAGAAATCTCAGAAATTAATAAACAGAGTTTTTCCACATGGGTAAACTTACAGAGAAATCTGAAGTTTATTTCTTTACTTAATTTTTAGATTTTTTTCTGAGTAAGGACTCAGAATAAGGGATAGTATATTACTCAAAGATTCTGAAAGTTTTAATATAGACTGAAAAGAGCTTATTATTTTAAATGCCAGTATAGACTGAAAAGAGCTTATTATTTTAAATGCCATTTACATCTGCATTTCAAAAAGTGAAGTCTGTATTGGAAGGCAAAATATCTGAAATATTTAACTATACTTCTTGACAAATATCTATATTTCAAATAAATTACCATGCAGATCAGAAATAACCAAGGCCCAATGATTAACACCATCTTCAAGACAATGCTGATGTTCAATATTCGATCTTTCTAAATATATTTGCTGAACACTCAGTGTGACTATATGTAGTGCTCAGTGATAAACATATGGCCCTCAAAAAATGTACTGAGTAAATAAAGAAGTGAAAAAAATTGGTTTTATGTATGGCCTTTTGAGCTATTAAATAAACAAGTGTGTCAAAATAATGGATATTTGGAAAAAGTAAGTAAACAACTTTGTAAGTTTTAAGACTATCTAGTTTTTACTATTAGCTATCTGGAATAAAAATATATTATTACACTATAATATAGAATATACATATATAATATTCTCTAAAACAATGATTTCAATAATATGAAATTTATGTAATATTGTATGTTCTACTATAAAATTCTACAGGTTGCTTTTCCACTTTTCAAATTAAATAATACCTGAAACTTTTGGAACATTTAAAACTAGAAGTGAATTCTCTTTTCCTTATTTCTGGTATTAAAGAAAAATTCTAGCTTTTTTAAAGCATATAATTGTTTGCTCTGTTGTACATTGAATGCTTCTTATTAGAATACTTAGAATACTTTAAAAATATTGATATGTTTCAACCTTAATATGGTCATTCTGGTGTGACTAAAACATCACAAATCTAAAATTATTTCAGAATTATAAATTCTGGGGCAGCTGGGTAGCTTAATTGATTAAGTGACTGTCTTTGTCTCAGGTCATGATCCCAGAGTCCTGAAATCAAGTCCTGCATCAGGCCCTGGCTTAGTGCGGAGCCTGCTTTCTCTCTCTGACCCTCTCCCCTCTCATACTGTTTCTCACTCTCCCTTAAATAAATAAATAAATAAATAAAATAATTATAAATACTTATGAATCTTGATTTTATTATTTCATTTTAATAGGTTATTATACAGAAAGAAAAAAGTATATGTGGTTCTTTTTATGTGTGTTTTTATAAATAAAATCAAGAGATTATAGGTCTTCCTTTTTTTTTTTTCAAGATCAACATTTTCAATTCCAATGTATTTCTTGTGCTCTGTCAATCACAATTGTTTTGGACTTTCTGTAATTGGTGAAGTAATTGCTTTTCATGCTTTTAAATCACGTGTGCATTTTGTAGCTATTAATCAATTTCCTGCTGTGCCCTGAGTTAAATTAAATTATAATACTAATACCAGAAGGGTCCCCAATAGTTTTTTCTCCATACTTTAGAGTAAAGCAATCATCAAGGTAGAAGCAGGATTTTATGTTTTATATAGAGAATATAAAGAACAAATGTTTTGCTAGAGTTGATGGAAGACATCTACTATTCTTTACTGCTTACAGTTCTGCAACAGCAAAACTGTATAGTATATTATAAACTACTGATGTGGCACAATTGTTTAGTGAATCCAAACAGCAGCATTTGCTTTTTCCTGCTGCAGCTGCCTGCCCCTTGCTCTCCTTTTTGAGGCAAGTGAATGTCGATCAAATGTAAATACATTTCTGCTCTATTCTCACTTTCATGGCTACATTGCTCTAGTCAAGCAGTTAATTTAAACCAGTACATTCAGAACTTCTAGGTTATGGTGAGATGGATTTCAGGTCTCAAGTAGCTTCAGTCTGAGCTATATCCACAACTTGAACCCACAGACAGCTTCATGATAACCGTATGGCTATATCCTGAGTGCATTATAGGGAACCATGATTATACAGGGAGCCAATGCGTCTAGTTCAAAGTTGGTGAGCAACTGTTTAAGCTATTAATTCATCAGATCTTAGCATTAATAATGTTGTGATTGGGCATATTTAAAAATTAAACCATGCTAAAATTTGACATGAAATATAGATCATAAAACATAAGCAGGAATAAATTTAGATCTCTAACAATGGAAAATACTTGTCACATTTCACAATTGCAGAGAATTTCAACATGACTTGCCCCTGATTTCCTGCAATTAAATAGAATTTGGCCTTTCATTTTGTTTAAAAATGACTCTTGCAATAGGACCTTAAAATGTAATGATTTGATTGCCTAAAATGCTGTAGGTAAAGTGTAATAGGAAAAGATAATTTTTATAAGAATTAAAATATCCCTTTTATGTTGAGGTTTTTGGAATGTTTTTCTGTTAAGTGTCTTCTTATAGAGGTATAAAATTAGAGTCTTTATGTGAGTTGTTGCAATTTTATGTGTTATTGAGCTATTAAGAGACATTTTTAAGAAGATGTTTATAGCAATTACACCATAAAGCAAAAGTTATATTAAAACAGGATATGAACTGAATAAAAAAATAAAACAGAAGATTAGAGAATAAATGTAGATATAAAAGCTATAATAAATGCCAGTGTTTGAAAATATCAAATGAAATGGCACAATTAAAGATGCTATTAAAAAAACATAATGACTTGAGGAAAGATTTTTTACTTTTTTTTCTATAATTCTTGTGCTGCAGGAGACTTGCTATAGTATTTTTTCCCAATTAAAAAAAAATAATGAAATGTTTCCTTCTCTTACCAGTTATTCACAATATCATACGATTTTTCTTTGTTTTTTAAAAAAAACCCTGTCATTTTATACCATAGCGATTGAAACAAAAACAAGCGGCAGGAGAACAATGCTTCAGACCTCATTTAAGTAACTATTCTTTTTGCTCACAAACAGTTTCTAGAGGACGAGAGGGCTGTTAAGGAAGACAGATATCATACAGGCATGTCAATCACATTTAATAGGCAGTGGTGGAAGGTAATCTCCTTCTCCCCATCAGTCTCTAGCAGACTAGTAGACAGAACTCATTACTGTGCAAATGAACCTGCCAGACGCTTCAGCCATTTGCCTCGCTAGCGGTCACAAAGAGTTGACACCAGTTAAAACTGGTTAAATGTGGCCAGGGAAGGAACAAGGAGAGAGAGCAGCTCCATAGGTTGAAATAAACAGTATCATATTGACAATAACCTTAAGGGAGTTTAAAAAGTCCTCATGGAATTGGTGGGGGGGGGGGGGACGTTGCAGCAAAGTGGTTCATGTGTTTAAAATTAGTTCCTCCCATTATTTAATACATACGAAAAATGTGCATTTAAGCTTTTCAATATGATAGTATGACGAAATGTTAGCTCAGCATCCTTTAGCCTATAGAGACCTATAGATTTTTAAAAGGTCAATTTCACAAATTTCATCAGGCTATAGTTTCTTACTGGATCAATCTTTTGACTGAAAAACACTCAGAAAGCACGTTCTTATTCATAATGCGGTAATGCTAATTATTATTGTTAGTCCCAGTGACTGTTACTCTCTTTGAAGAGCTCCGCTAAGCATCATCTTGTTTAATTTTCAAAGCTGCTCAGTGACATAGCATCATTATCTTTGTTTTACAGCTGAGGAAACTGGAGATACAAGAAATTGGAATTTGCATCGAGTCATCAGTTTAAAAGTAGAAAAGTTCTGTTCTGGATTCAGGTGTTTCTGACTTCAAAGTCCGACTTACTAGAGTCTCATTGTTTTTCCCATGGTTTCTCACTTTATATATTTCTCTGCAATAATGTGTATATGTAGGGAGAAGGAGAACATACATATTTAAACACAAAGCATTCTGAAATGCCTCTCATTAGGAAAAAAAAATAAAATGCCTCTCCTTAGAAAGCCAATTACAGTTAATAAATATAACCTTCAGTATTGTAATACTTTTTTTGGTAATAAATACTTTGTAGATCAATAATTTCACAGAAATAGCTTAATATTCAATTTAAGGAAAGGAAAATGAACAGGTAATTTATAAGACTACTCTCAGTACTGGCTAATATTTTTTGAATACTGTTAGTTTTTAAAGATTTAATTTTTTTTAAAGTAATCTCTATACCCAAAATGGGGCTTGAACTCACAACCCCAAGATCAAGTTTCAGTCTCTACCATCTGAACTAGTCAGATGCTCCCTATTGAATATTTTAGGAATAATACCTATTTTAGGTATTCTTTTCAGTAGAACTCTACTTGTATTAGAGTTTAATTCTCACAATAATTATATAAGGTAGATACTATTTTTTCCCATTACCCTAATCAGAAAAATAAAAGCTTAGGAGTTGATTTATTTGCCAAATCTAGAAGGCTAGGATGAGCTGGAGATTTGAATCTTTTTGAATTTCTAATTCTTACCCCATAAACTGAACCACTTCTATGGCCAGGCTGTCAAACATGCACTAAGGATAGTGCCTAAAAGGAACTACTTTTGAGATTGAGATTAGATAAATAAATATATATAATATTTTTCCAGGTTTTGTTATGCATTCTAAAATATCTCTAATAATAGTGATCTAGACTAGAACTCATTCAATGAAACGTTGATAATCATTGTCATGAGAAAACAAGGCTACTGAGAGTAAAAGTATTATGGAGAATAACTAGGAGTTACTTTTATTTATCTAATATCCTCTTTGCTCGTTCCCATGTAGCCCTTTTCCCCAAATCTCAGATTGTCTGGTAAAATAGTAAATTAAGTTCCTAGCGTTTGAATGTCTCTGGCTTTCTTCTTTCTTATTTTTGTGTTCATAGATCAGAGAAATTGAAATGAAGCCAATAATGGCTTCAATTTCTTGCTCTAATAAAATACCATATTTTGAAAATAATGTTTTTAGTTATTTCATTTTAAGTAAGAAAATATTTGTATGAGAGTTAGTTTAAAACTTTTTAATTATATCCACTGTAAAATAAAGCCAATGGCTATTAACTACCCAATAGTGACAAATATGTGTTAAATACTACCTTAATTGTAATACCTATACAAATAACTGAATGTTGGACTGATACTTTTTTTAAGAGAAAATTCAGAAAATTAGCTAAATCTCTAATATATTTTCCTAGTAGACTTTCCAGCATTTCTCTAGCCATGATTTCAAAGTTAACCTTTCAAAGATGAAAGAACTGAAAATAAACAAATCAATGTGAGAGAAAAACTGGAGAGATTTTATCTTTGGAAGACAGAGGAAGAAAGAAAATGAGACAGAGACAGAGGGAAAGATCAGAGGTACATTAATCATAACAAATATTCTAGCCCAGAAGGGAACACTGGAAATTAAGAACTAGTGATGGGTAAGCCTTTCAAGGTTTAAAGATGGGGTCCAGATAAGAAACTCAACATTCTTGTGATTATCCTAACCTTTCTCATAGAGGTTGAAATCAGATTGGAAATATGAGAACAAAGTTTCTTGTAATATATTGCTCCTTCCAGAGTCAGTCCAGCTGGAAATGCATAGAAGCATGAAAATGAAAAAGAAAACAAATAGAAATAAGCTAACCAAATTTTGAACCATAGGAAAGGTTCATTTGAGTTTGGGTAGGCATAGGTCACTTCTTTTTTCATATGAACTGATTATTCCCTTGTTTCAAATAAGAGCACTTTGTTGTTTTTCTAAATGAGCCTTCATGGAAATAGTTCATCATGTCTTCACAAAGATCTGGGATTATTATTTTTTCCCTGAGAAAGAGTTTAAAACATCGTGGCAAAGTGTTGAAGAAAAGGACATGGTTTCGGATTAGGGCATAATGGTTGAAATTGAAAGTAATTAATGAGAAAATTCTTGCAAATGGTGCAGATAGCAAAATGGATGAATTATGCTATTTTATAATAGACTCAGGAAACCTTTGAAGGCCAGGAGTCTGACAGAATGATATAAAGGGATCAATGTACAAATTGCAGTATTAGTGCTCTGATTCCATTTTTTTCTAAAGAGAAACATTGTAATTACAGAGCCAAATTATCTCAATCTGTAATAATGCACTGAATAAGTGTCTACATATTCATATCTAACTTATTTTATGGTCAGAGAACAAAACGACAGGTTGGAGAAGCGAAACTGCTGAGTATTTTAATTTTATTTAAAGAATAGCAGTTTTTGGCTGTATTAGAGAGGAGGAAGAAAGTTATATATGGCAAAAATATCTCTCAATGTTAAACAACAAAACAGAGAACAAGCTTTGTTTTCCCAGAGTCCAAATCTGACCTATAAAACACACATGTACATGCACACTTGTGCACCAACAATTGTCTCTTATTAAATAAAAAACAACTCAATCACGCTTTTAAATGGAAGAGATCAGTTGGTTTATACAGCTGAAAAGCCCAGAGGTAAGTCTGGGGCAGACCTGACCCAAGCAGGACTCCAGCTCCATTTTTCTGTGACTCCTTCAACAATTCCCTCTTCCCTGGGTTGGCTTATACCCCAGGCTTTCTTAGTGCCGGCAGAGAATAGCTGCCGCTACCAACCAGGGTTACAAGTTCTCCAGTTCACAATAAGGATGAGGGAGAGTAACAACTTTGATCATCATCACCTAAACCCCTGAATCTGGCCAGAGAATGCTAGCTCTTAGCTATTACTTATTCCTAAACCAAACCTTCAGCAAGGGGACAAGATTATGTTGATTGGATCATGCCACTGAGGGCAGAACAATGGAGCTTGGTGTGAGTTTAATATTACCAAAATCACAAAGATAAATAAAACTGAAGAAGGCTAGTTCCCTAAAGGAAAATCTGGATGTTGTTAGAAAAAAAGGGATAGCTGGTGAATAGTAAAGCAGTGACTACTCCATAGAGTAAGAAATGTAATGGATATGGAGAGAAAAGTCCGTGTATAAGAAGAAACTCCCCCCCCCGTGAAAAAAAAATGGACTCCATATGTTAGTTCATTGATTGAATCATTATAAATTCAGATTTGATGCCTTATACAAATACTTTATTCTTATAAAAATAATATTTATCTTGTACTATTTGTAGTATAGGAGATTCAAGACATCAGACTTTTTTAAAAAAGATTATTTATTTTAGAGAGAGAGCACATGCACACATATTCACAAGCAGGGGTGGGGCAGAGGAAGAGGGAGAGAGAGAACCTCAAGCAGACTCCTCTCTGAGTGTGCAGGGCTCCTTCCAGGATCTCGAGATTATGACCTGAGCAGAAACCAAGTCAGATGCTCAACTGACTGAATCATCCAGGCACCTTTATGCCACCTTTTAACAATTTTTCCTTCACTTGTAACTTTTAGGTCCCTATGGCACAAATTAAATTCCAAACAACACCCTCAAGCAAAGCACAATAAAAAAAATATGCAATATTTAAAAAAGATTTTATTTATTTGAGAGAGAGCACGGGGGAGGGAGGGAAGAGCAGAAAGGGAGGAAGAGAGACAAACAGACTCTACACAGAGTGCAAAGCCTGGTGTGGAGCCTGATCCCATGACCCTGAGACCATGATCGGAGCTGAAGCTAAGGGATGTTCAACCCACTGAGCCATCCAGGCATCCCCAAAATATACAGTTAAAGAGGTGATTTTTTTTCATGAATGAGTTTGTATTTTACTTAAAATATTCAGATCAGTTGTTTTCCTTGAATCTATCCACTGTAATGTTATTTGATGATAGTCTATAGGTACTAATTGCTGAAAATACCTTTCCTGTAGTTCCACAAAGATAATCAAATTTCATCTAAATTTCAATTCCTATTTCTACAAAGTTGTAATTTTTTTGGTAATTTTTTATCTTTTGTATGTTTTTTATAACTAATTTTTAAAAGTCATTTTACTTTTATTCATTCATGTATTTATTAAACAACTATTTATAGGTATTTATTATCACTTTTCTGTTCTTGGGGTATGTACAATGAAGAAACTAAATAAAATCACTAGCCTCATTGACTTTATAGAATAGTGGAGGGCAGTGAATAATAAAAAATAGTGTATCTCTGAAGATAGTAAAAATTATGGAACAAAAAAATAAAACAAAGGAGAAAAATGGAGTGTAAGGAGGGTTGGTTTCAATGTTAAATAGTTAACCAAGAGAGATTTTAATGGAAAAAATTAACAAACACCTATATTGAAGACATTTATGTGGATATGTGATGAAAAAGATTTCTAAGCAAAGGAAAAGCAGATGTAATGTCTCAAGACAGAACATACTGGAATTTTCCAGGGGCAAACGGATAGTGTTATGGGGGGCAATGGGGACTAAGTTAGAGGGAGAGATAGTGGGAAATTAAGTCATGGAGGAAACAAGAAGCCAGATTACCTCTGTTTCTCTCTCTCCGCATCTTGATCAGCCGTGAACATAAAAGCATTATCAACTTCATAAATCTTTCTATGGATCATTGTCTTGATTAACTCTATTTTGGTTTTCCCTTCAAGTTGTACATTTACTAATATATTTTTATTTGTGGTTATTTAGTTGTCCTTTTTCTAGATTTGGGGAGGATAATTATTTTTATTTAAAATTTTCCTATTGGATGGTCATGAGCATGAGGCACATCTGTTCATTCGAGTATCACTTTAGCTCTACCTCCAAGCTTTTGATGCACTGTGTTAGTGGTATGCATTTATCGTTTGGTTGTAATTTCCATTTCAAAATATTTTTTAATTCCTCTGAATAGTGTTTTATTATAGGATTTATGAATTTCCAGATCTATAAATATTTTTAGCTATTCTTGTTATTATATCTAATTTTATTCCCTTGTATTCTGATGAAATGGTCTGTATTATTTCTGCATCTTGATATTTGTTAATATTGCCTTTATGGTCACTTTTCGTGGACTTCCCACATGGATTTGAAAACAATGTATATTCTTGCTCTTGTTCAAAATTTAGCTATATCTGTACAAGGCAAAATAATGGCCTTCAAAAGATGTCCGTACGCTAACCCCTATAATCTGTCACTCTGTTACTTTACATTAGAAAAGGGAATGTGATTAAGGTTAAACACCATGAAATGGGAAGATCATTCTAAACTATGTGGATGGGCCTAATCTAAACATATGAGTCCTTAAATACAGAGAAACTCTCTGGCTGTGGTCAAAGAGAAAGAGGGAGAGATATGACAATTGAAATTTGAGAGGTGATTTTGCTGGCTTTGAAGATGGCAGGAGGGAGCAATGACCCACTGATTATGAGCAGCCTCTGGAAATTAGAAAAGGTGAGAAAACAGATTCTCTTTATAGTCTCCAGAAGGTAACGTAGCCTCACTCACAGTGTGATTTTAGCTAGGTGAGAACTGTGTCAAACTTCTGATCGATAGTACTAGAAGATACTAAATTTGTGCTGTTTAATAAGCCACTAACTTTGCCACAGTGTGTTACAGCCGCAACAGAAAAACAATAGAGTACTTACGAAATCCATTTTATGGATTCAATTATTTAACTTTTTAATATTATTATGCATTGTTTTCATCTGATCTGTCGATTTCTGAGACTGATTCTATAAATCATTGGTTTTTTGCCATATTTTTCTTCTATTTCCATTGCTTTTTCATATATGCATATATGTAAAGTTCATATATATATATATATATAGAGAGAGAGAGAGAGAGAGAGAAACAAACTATATTGTTAGTTGAATAATAGTTTAGGTTGCTATGTAATTTTAATACTTGCTTCATAAAGAAACTAAGGCTATTATTCCAACAGTCCTGGCAAGTTTTAAAGAGAGCAGGTATTTGGTGCCTGTGTGGCTTAGTGATTAAGCATCTGCCTTCGGTTCAGGTCATGATCCTAGGGTACTGGGATGGGGCTCCTCATTCAGTGGGGAGCCTATTCTGTTTTTCTCTCTCCCTCTGCCTTACTCCCCCTGCTTGTGCTCTCTCTCTCTCAAATAAATAAATAAAATCTTAAAAAAAAAAAAAGAGTATGCATATTAAGGCAGAGATATTCAGAATGCAAATAGGATGCCAAGGTTAAAGACAATTAAAATGGTAAGATCTGGCAATGCAGGGAATAAGTGGCATGAAAGAGTACATAATTAAGGCTGAATTCCAGCTTTTTACTTCGAAGGACCATGAAGATGCTGATTCATTCAGCTAAGGCGTAAGATCAGTAGCTGTTTTGATAATACAAAAAATAAAATGTCACACACCTTGGTAGGGAACATGGCTCCGTTTTGTCTCTGTCAGGTCCTTTGAGGGGAAAGCCAGGAAGGTGGAGGTCAGGAGCGATCAAAGTTACTGTGGTCTCACAATAAACCCAGTAGTGCCAGTGGCCGGCATCTCCCTGGACTGCCTCTGTCCTGTGCTTCTGCCAGAATGTCCTGCTGCCTAAACGAAAGAGATGCTGGCCATTGCTCAAGCCTCTTCTACAAGCTTCCTACTGATTCTATCTCATATCTAAATGCCTTTGAATAAACTATTTTTTTTAAAATATTGTATTTATTTATTTGACAGAGAGACACAGCGAGAGAGGGAACACAAGCAGGGGGAGTGAGAGAGGGAGAAGCAGGCCTCCCACCAAGCCGGGAACCTGATGCGGGGCTCGATCCCAGAATCCTGGGATCACGACCTGAGCCGAAGGCAGACGCTTAACGACTGAGCCACCCAGGTGTCCCTGAATAAACTATTTTTTTCCTCACTTGAGCCAGAATGAGGTTCTATTACTTCTGCACAAGATCCCTGTGAGATATAACCTTTTCAGCTCCAATATCAGTGCTTTATAAATAAAATGGAAATAATTCACAAAAATTTAACATATAGTTAGATTACACAGAAATAGTAATGAAGCCAGACATTGTAATTCCTAATTGAATATATGTGCTGAACAGAGTTCACCTTGGATGCTGAATTATTCTTTGGTTGTGAATTGGTCATATTTAGGACTGCACTAAAAATATTTTAGGTTAGGGACGCCTGGGTGGCTCAGCAGGTTAAACGTCTGCCTTTGGCTCAGGTCATGATCCCGGTGTCCTGGGGTTAAGTCCCATGTTAGGCTCCCTGCTCAGTGGGGAGTCTGCTTCTCCCTCTGCCTGCTGCTCCCCCTGCTTATGCTCTCTCTCTCTGACAAATAAATATATACAATCTTTAAAAAAATGAAGAAATAAAAATATTTTAGGTTATATATCCATGCTTATATTTTGTCTAATTATTTAAAAAGTAAAAAAATTAATTTAGACTATCAATTAATTCATATTTAAACGCACAAAATCATTTTATACTGTTATGTTTTAAAATTAAGTTCTTATTGTATTATAGCAAATAAAATGTATGGGCTATAGATATTTTATGAAATATAGAAAACTGTTAAGAAAATGTTATACCATTGCTTGATGAGAAAAATATAACACTTGCAAATGTTTCTGCATTTTCTTCCATTTTTTTGTTTTTTTCTTTACTTTATATACTTATGATTGTAGAAAATCTTTTTTTTTTTTAAGATTTTATTTATTTGACAGACAGAGATCACAAGTAGGCAGAGAGGCAGTCAGAGAGAGAGAAGGAAGCAGGCTCCCCACTGAGCAGTGAGCCCGATGCGGGGCTCGATCCCAGGACCCTGGGATCATGACCTGAGCCGAAGGCAGAGGCTTTAACCCACTGAGCCACCCAGGCACCCCATGATTGTAGAAAATCTTATACGTAACTTTGCAAGCCTAACAGTTGCTTAACACTTAGTCTTTACTTAACTGTTATCCTATAGTGACTTTTTAATCCCTCCATTTTTGTATAGTACATCATAAATTGTATGATAGTCTTAGATTGTTTTCTAATGTAATACTATTAGAAGTGGAAATTGTAAGCTTCTTAAACTTTTTGAAGTCGAGTGGTGGGTTTTATTTGTGTTGTGCTATTTTGAGTGAGTCTTTTGATGGAACTCCAAAATATGCCAGGGAGACAATAAAGACAATAACAGGGTACCCTTATATCTGCTCTTAAAAGGTGGTCCAGGGATTTTTTGGATGGAAACTCTAAGACGACTTTAATATATACAATATATTATATATTATACAATATTATACAATAACTAGCTATCTCTTCTTGCCGAAGAATCTTAAGTATAGAGTTTGAATAGCTTAAGTATCTCGGTGTATAATCAACAAAATTTGGTCAGGAGGCATTCTGTAGAAACAAAAGAGGCAGGGATTGAGAATTCACATATATATTCATACACACACACACACACACACACACATCTGTATATATATATATGATGAAATGACTTGATTGCTCTGTATCCAAGTAACTCTATCTAAATTTGATAAAACAGTATATTTTAAAACAAAAGATTGTGGCACGTGGGTGGCTCAGTCAGTTAAGCATCTGCCTTCAGCTCAAGTCCTGGGATCGAGTTCCACATCTGGCTTCCTGCTCAGTGGGAAGCTTGCTTCTCCTTCTTCCCCTCCCCCTGCTTATGAGCATGTTCTCTCTCTCTCTCTCTCTCTCTCACTCAAATAAATAGTAAATCTTAAAAAAAAAGGATTGCCCCCATTCTTAACACTATCCTATTAATATAAATACAAAATCTATGCATAAATTAAATACATGTATCTAAAAAACAAACTGAATTATAATTTAACTTTCCCCTTTCACATCTGCAGTTTTTTTCAGGCAGTCTTGAACACCAATAGCGTAACTGAAAATTGGGGGTCAAGGACAAAACTCAGAAAATGATTA
Organism: Enhydra lutris kenyoni; assembly: GCF_002288905.1. Taxonomy (NCBI): domain Eukaryota; kingdom Metazoa; phylum Chordata; class Mammalia; order Carnivora; family Mustelidae; genus Enhydra; species Enhydra lutris. The sequence goes on from NW_019154091.1 coordinate 17,967,627, forward strand.
ACTTTCTTGCTTCTGCTTCAGAGTGTGAAAATTGTGAAAGATCTGTTACAGTGATAAAAGTACTGGGTAGTGATTACTCAAGGAAAGCTTCCATAATTGGTTTTATTGGGCTTACAGAAAAGAAGATGGAGAAGCTATAACACAGGCCTTTAAACAAGAAGGATGCAAGACAATGAATTATCTTTTTTCTCTAAGGAAGAAAGGATATATATTAGAGCAGAACTTAATTATCCTAGATCAAGAAACAAAATATGCCAGAACAAACAAAAAACAAACAAAAAACAAGACATGCCAAAAACAAAAACACAGGACCCTAATTTTGGAACTTTAAAGGTTCTACTGAGATTTAAAATTTAATTTGAAGATCTGGTCGTCTGCAAGTTTGCTTATAAGATCCTACTTTTAGGCCTTTAGTCCTTTATGAATATTCTACGCACTTTTTCATTTAGTGCCCTTCAGCCAAAACCCAGCAGGCACACACCTATCGTTAAACAAATTGAGTTTATTACTGGTTGCAGGGAGGGAGAATGCTCACCACGTGAACCACAGTGCATCTCAGTAAGAGGGTGTTAGAAAGAATGTGTACTGGTTGAGTCATTGGCACAACAATAAAACAGTGGTCGAGGTGTGCTCTCAGTTGGGCGTTATTAGAAAGTGGGGGCAATTTTGTGATTGGGAAGTCCATAAGTCTTATCTATTGAGCACACCGACTAGAGCGAGGATGAAGACTGAGTAAGTAAAGAAGGAGCTGTCACCCAGTAAGAGTCAGAGGATGTGTGATATTTTGTGGGTCGCTCAGTGACTGTCTAAAGTAAATATTTTGTGAGATTATAGCCAACGGAAACACAACATGTGTTAATCTTAAGCATCAGATAAATGTGTAAAACTATGGAGGCTTAGCTGTGAGTGTCATATTTGTTGTCCCAGGTCTAATTCAGATAGGGAAACCAAAGGGATTATACTCTTAGACAGGTTCTAGCTCTGTCATTTCTCTGGTAGGCTCTATCTACTCATGTTCTATATTTCACCTTGCATCTTGATAAACCAAAAAAGCTATGCCTCTACTCCAAGGTGGGAGCAAGGAAGTTAATCACCTTCTGAGTTTTGTCCTCAGCTTCCAAACGCCTGACAACATCAAAGAACCAGATCCCAAACACGTTCCAGGACGTTAGCTTCAAACAAACCTCAACCAACACTAGCATCAATACCCCTTACCTTTGATGATTTATGAAATAATACCTATTATTCACCTGTCACTTGCCTTTGACCCTACCGTACCCTGGATCTCTTGCCACTGTAAATCCTTAACCCCAAACCGTGAAGAGACTCACTCTCCTTTCCTTTCCGAGTCTTCCAGACATTCCACCTGCTCTACTCTCTCTGTCACTTACGCTACTCAATGAACTTTGCTTTCTCTTTCTCTTGGCTCGAATTTGATGTCTATCTTGTGTGAGACCAAGGACTCTCTTGGCTGGTCTTGCTGGACACCCTCTGGGTTCTTGGGCCCAGCCTCCCTATGTCATAATGTCCAGGGCTGGCCTTTTTTTTTTTTTTTCTTACACTAAATGTTTGTCACTAGATAGAATTTTTGAAAAAAGAGAAGACGATATCTCTTTGGTTAAAAAAAAAAACAAAAAACTTTCAGAAAGACCAGTCTATTATTGACAAGTTTTACCCATTTTTGAGAAAAGTTTACAATTGTTACATTTTATTAGCTAAAATATTAAGCATTATGTTTTTCTGAAGCCAATTAAAAATTTCTCCACTCGAAATTTATTAAAAAAATGTTTTTCTTCCCTCATATGAACTGTATGATTACCTTAAAATTGTTTTCCAATAATTCTTCAGTATTACATACCATTTCATAAGTACCTAGAGAATTTACCCTGAAGACTCATCAGGAAATTGGGCCAACCTCCTTAAACTGATTTATTGGTGTATTACCCTGCATGAAGAGGATTTATGGCTGGATGAAACAGAGCATGAAAAAAGGTAAAGATTCATTGGAATTAAATAAGAGCAAAAAAGCCAGTGCTTGAGTACATTCCTTAAGGAAATTTTTATCAACTCTGACCTTTGGGGAACTATTATAAGAACTATAAGGAATATCAAATGGATTTGATTTTAAAAACAACCCATCTTTGACTTTACAATGTAGAGAATAGTTATAAAGTGTTTTGTTCCTTCAATTCATATTAGGATAAGGCAGGGTAAGAAATTTTGCTCTGTTAGCAAAAAGTGAAGCCAAAGTAATTCAATTTAATTACTTTGTGATATATTTTATGTGTGCTTTTACTTAAGCAATGCTTCAGAAACTTTGATTCTATAAGGCGAGAGAGTTTGGCCATTTTCAATACAGTAATCAGGTTTTCATTGCCTTTTTTTTTTTTTTGAGACTGGTTATGATCTTAATTTAAAACAAAAATTTATTATTTAAATTACCAACATGCCACCTGAATCTGGGCTAAATTAGGTGTATATACTTAAATCCCTTTACTTCTATCTCGCACAGACAAGCTCTCAATTCAAATCCATTCACTTAAAGAATCCCCAACACCTCAGATTCAAGAGAAATTACTCTCAAAGACTTTTTTAAACTTCTGAATTTAAGGGGCAGAGACACAATGATTGTATATACACACCTTTTAGACCCCAAATGATTATTTTCATGTCATGTGGGGTTAGTGCCATTTACAGTGACTGAAATGGTTTGTAAGATTTTGGCAGTTAGTCTTCAGAATTAGAAATTAAAAAAAAATACACTGGCACATTTAAACCAAATAATTCCATATATCAGTAAGGAATACTTTGATTTCCATTTTGGAAAATGCCAAATTTATCAATACTTATTTTCTTTATTCAAATATTATCAGGAAAGGAAGGAAGGAAGGAAGGAAGGAAGGAAGGAGGGAAGGAAGGGAAGAAGGAAGGAAGGAAAAAACAGCAAGCAAGCCGGAAAACAAACAAGAAAGACACCTATTTTCAAAACTGACCAAGCATTTGCCAGGACACGTGCCTTTAAAATTCTCTGCATCTCCGGGCTTCATCATCATATCCACTTCCTTCAGAACCAGCCTCAAAGAGCTGCACTGTTTTTGAGACTTGCACTATCAGACAGGTACTAAGCTGACCACCTAATTCTGAAGTTTGTTATCAGTTCAGTTGTTCCTTTCTGTTTGTTATTTTACTGTCCTCTGAATGCTTCTATCGGTGGAGTGATTCCAGAGGAACAAATAAAACAAGGCAAACCAAAAGACAAAACAAATAATATTTTTCCAGGCTGGGTTCCCTGAAAGCCATTTCTGGGATAGAGATGAGTATGCAAGAGGTTTACGAACACGTTTTTCCTTGTGAAAGGAAGTGTTAAAGTAACAGTGGGTAGAGGGAGGAAGATAAAGGAAGCTAAGGGTACAACAAAACTAATAACATGACTTGCTAGGTTTCATTTATTTGGGTCAATAGTGAACAGGCAGAGGGAACTCTGACTTTCACAATGTCATTGTGAGTTGTCAAAGTAAATCTAATTCTTTATGATGCATACATACCTTCTGTGGAAAATAAAATAATGAAGATCCTTTTAAGTACAGAACTTCTACTTACTGAACGATGTGGTTTATCTCAATGTGAGTAACTTACCAGTGAGTGACAGACTGCCCCATTACTTGCATTGTTTATTGCTTTGTTATGTTCTATCACAAGTCCAATGTCCTATCTAGTTTGAACTCATAGCTAATTAGAAGACTTTGCATTCCCTCTCAAAATCATCAAATATCCTCATATGGAATATGAAATTAGCTTGATTGGGAATTGTTTTGTGTGAAATCTGTGGCTTTGAAAAAACTAGATAAATTGTTTATGGCTGCCTGAGTTGCTCTTTCTGAAGTCTGTTATTTTTCCTAATTGGTTTATCTTAGAAACATTAACTACTTCTGTGAAATTTATCCATCAGCAATAGTTAGCACTGAATTGACAATGGAACAGATGGTATGTAATTTATATACTTTTGAATTGGCCTCTCCAGTGGGGTTGGGGGAAAGAATGAAGGCACTTGTCAAATGGAAACCAAGACAGAAGGATGGAAATTCATGACAGAAAAGATGGACAAAGATACGCTGCTGAAGTTTTGTCCTTAGCTCCCTCATTTTCATTTTCCTATCTCCCAAGATAAGTGACTTTTAATTTTTTCCTTATATCCCCACCCTCACCATTTTCTAGAAAGGCAAAGCTAGGGTGGGTAGGTGTATGTGTCATCATACATGGAATCAATTCCATATGGATATTCCTCTTGGAATAACTATAATGGGAGGGCCCAGCTATACCAGTGCAATTTCTTCTGTAATATTAGAAAGGATAAATTCATGCCATATATAGTTTTTAGTTTTTGCTTTTGTGTTTTTGTTATTGGTGGTGGTGTTTTAATTTGTCTCATTGTGTTGTAAAATTTAGCTTTGCTTTTGTTTTCCAATATTTGGGAGAATCCTGAACACATGACTGACACTGTCTTCTCCCAAAGGTATGCTTTACTTTTAAAGGTGTAATGTTTCAGATTTTATATTAGGCCATTTTATTGTCTATCATTCTGTAATGTATTGGAAACTGCACATAGAAAATAATTTCCAAAGTCCTGAGAGTTAGACAGTTTGGCTGCTTGAGGGTGTGTAAAGAAAACACTACTCTTGGAGAAATAGAAAAATTTAACTTCAGTAAATTATAATTTCCTATAATTAGTATCCATCACCTTTGTTTACTGCCTTTGTTTCTATTTCTTTGAAGAGTAAACTTAAAATCAGGCTTTTGGCTTTTCATCACATGTCATTCCTAATTCCTCAAATCCCAGTAACCTTAGGACAGAAAGCATACTTGAGAGCAACAAATTTATTAATTTATTTCCACCAGCTAGAGCAACCTCTTGCTTTTGTGAAATGCTTTTGTGTAGGAGGCACTTTAGTAATGTTCCAGTTGTTGTTTCAAAGCTGACATGCTGCCAATATACAGAGGATGGAAATCTATTTTGTGAACATAATCATTCCTGAATAGGGTCAATCTATTTATTTCATTCTAATATGATGCTAAATTAAGTTTTTAATATGTTCACAGGACATAAACATCTCAAATACACTGTTTATGCTTATAAATTGATGTGTTAATGAATTTTCCTCAATGGGATTCCATCACACAAACTGATCTGGGCTTTTTATCTGAAACTCCTAATGTGTCAGCAATTGCTTGGGGTGCAGATTACACAGGTTAGAATGACATTGTTCCTTAGTACCAGCCTTTGTATGTTAGTATCTTTCCTCTAAGGTATGTAAGGCACAAAGCATTTAGTTGAAAATGATTACTTTCAGACAAAGACTTCTTCTTTTTTTTTTTAGGACAAAGACTTCTTATAAAATTAGATTGAGTACTTTAGAGGGTAAAGCAAAATAAAAGGTTAGCTAATTCAGTGCAAACTCTACACAAATCAATAGTATAAAGATTTGTTTCATTAAACAAAAATGTAACTCTACAGACATTTTTTTTTCAAAAAATAGATAAAACTGAGCTAGAAAATAATCAAGTCATATTTAATTATTTTTTAATAATTATCACATTTAAAAAATCCTTATAGCTCAACACTTAGGATTTGAATTGTTTCCTAGGACTCATTATCTTTTCATATGAGAACCTACTTGCAGTTTCACTAAAATTTCAATGGGGTTAATACATTATTTCTCCACGTCAACATTTCTTATAGTATAGTTAAATTTATGCTTGGAGAATTATTCAACCACTGTGATAATTGGGTTGAATAAAGAAGAGGGAAGAGTTTAAGACAATGGAATTGGTCAGTTGCTCAGTATAATGCAGGAAAAATCATGCAAATCAGAAAGCTTAATAAGAAAAATAAAACATATATAAAATTAATCTCTTGGGGGGTTCAACTGTAAACATGGTGAAATTTAATATTTCAGAAACTGCTATTGACTTTGCTCTGTTGTTTCTCCCTTTTCCTACCAGATGGTAGACTTTCTTAATGCCATCTCAGTCTGATTTCATAATTTGTATTCATATTTGGTTGTAACTCAGCCATTACCTTAAGTAGGTGGGGAGGAGGAAGGACAATGGTGAAGCTTCTTCCGCCACTAAGTATTGAAGAACAGCAACTCTGATTTCCTTCAAATTTTTTTTTTTTTTTTTGTGGTAAATCTATAAAACATTTATCCCTTATCCTATCCAGAGGCAGAAGAGACACATTAGACCAAGCAGCAGGATTTCTAAAAACTTGGCCTTGGAGAATTTAGTAACTTTGATCTCAACAGCATGCTCACTCTGTCCACCATAACTTGTACTCTCTGGCAAGCTCTGGAGACAGGGCTATATGTCAATCGGTACTTCATATAAGCTCTACCTCATAAAATCATTATACCTGGGGGAATATATAGTGAAGGGAGATGGTTGTTAATAAATGTAAAACTATATGGCAGCCAAGTAAAGACAATGCATTTGGAAGTAATTTGAAAGAAAGTCTCTAAGTCAGAAAACCTAGATTCAAAGCCATTCATTCATTCATTCATCTAAACATATATTCACTTGTTCGGTCAACAAATAATTTATGAGCTCCTACCATATGCAAGGCAAGGTAGAAACATGGAATTTCTAACACACAGCTTTTTAAATCAACAAACAACAGGTTCAGTGAAAGGATGGGGAAAAAACCCCCAAACAATCTAGTCAATGAAGGGTGGTATAGCTATCGGATTATCAGACAAAGTAGACTGTAAGTTAACATATTTTTTTAAGAGAAAAGAGGAACGTTTCATAATGATAAAATAATCCTCGAGGAATTCTAAATCTACAAGCAACCAACTACATAGTTTCATTGAGAAACAAACAAACAAACAAAAATAAATACAATTAGAAGGAAAAATAGATGAATCCACAATCATGGTATAATACTCTCCATAGCCAATAAAACAAGCAGAAAACAACCAGTTGAGATTCAAAGAGTGTGACATCCCAATTAGCAAATTTTTACCCCCCAGTTAGCAAATATGACCTAGTTGACATGATTTACAGGCATAAGTGCAGCCAGCTGTGACTGAGTACAGAGGCTTTCCATGAAGCATTTCATGGAGCATCATGGAACACTGCAAGTATTGCATTTACTGATATTGTAAGCAAGTCTCATCAAATTTCACGTGTTTGCAAATTTCAATTTGCAATACATCCTCTGATCACAGTTAAATACAGCTACTAATAAGTAAGAGATAAGTAAAAACATGAATAAAACCTTTAAAGACAGTCCTTATGCCACATGTAATTTAAAGGAGTTTATTTTTATTGTCAAATAGACACCAGATCAAATTTAACATTTAATCTTGTTCTATATAAAATTTTCTGAAATATTTTTACTATTTAAGTTAAGCATTTATGAAGTAACTAGATGTAACTTGAAGGTATTCTGTTCCTCATATTCAGGTATGGAGGCAATATTGGACAATGGTTAAGCAGATGAGACTAGTATGCCTCACTGAGATCCTGATTCAGCCTCTTGATGGCTTTGTGGTCTTAGATACGGTGCTTAACCCCACTGTACTTCAGTTTGCTCATCTGTAATATGGGGATAATAATGGGATTTACTTTACAGTCTGGCTGTAAAGTTAAAAAGATCATGCTGATGAATACTCTGCACATAACAGAAAAAAAATATTTCCAGAAAATTTAACAGAGTATGTCTGACACATACTGTTTTCCTGTTATTCAGTTTCTCCAATTCCACAGACTGTAATAGACAAGATATTTTTTGGAACTCTGGAGACATGACTTGGGGCAAATATTTTTCAAAAAGCACTGCAGTGGTTCCTTAATCTCCTATCTAATATGTTTGTTTGCCTTCAGGAAAAGTTACATTTGTGAATCTATAGCAAAAGTATGATACTGCAGTATTGAACATGGTCCACTTGGCAGTAAAAATGGCTCAAAATTATTTTCTTTTTTGTCTTTTCGTGTCTGAAACAAATATCATGATAGCTAGCTAAGACTCATAGTCTTCTGTGGGCAAAAATTCAAAACTGAAAGTATTAGAAATATTCCAGAAAGGTTATAGTGTTTTTAGGGATGAAACCATTTGACCATAACATAATCTCATAAAATAAGGTGAATATTTGTTGCAAGAATTTTGATCGACTTTACCTATGAACTTATTTTGAAAACTTCCTATTAACTATCATTACTGTGAAATTGAAAAGATAGAAAAGTTAATAAAGAGTTATGAAATCATACATGTGTCTGTCATTTCTCTGCCTGAGAAACTCTGAAATCTTAAGGATCATCTATTTTAAATTTAATATGATCTTTGTTCAGACAATTTTTCTAAGTCTCTGTTGACCTGGCGTGGTGTGAATGAAAACTGGCAAACTTAAAAATTTTAAATAATAAAAATGCCCAAATATGAAAAATTTAAGACTTTGAAAATGTTCGTTGGTATAAGTTTTCCATTGCTGAATAACAATCACCTCAAGTTTAACAGATTAAGACAACATAGGTCAGAAATCTATACATGCCATGACAGGGTTCTCTACTTGGGGTCTCATAGGCTAAAATCAGACTGTCAGATGCACTGAGTTCTAGGCTAGAGGTTCTGGTGAAGAATCTGCTTCCAACTTCATTCAGCTTTTTGGCAGAACTTGGTTCTTCGTGGTTGTAGGACTAAGTCTGTGTTTTCTTTCAAAGTTGTCACCAAGGGCCAATTTCAGTTCCCAGTTGCTACCCACATTCCTTAACCCGTGAACTCACCATCTTCAAAGACAAAAAAGAATTTCTCATCTGTAGAATCCCTCCAATTTTTAATTTCTTACTTCCTCTGTATCTGACTTCAGGTGATTAAGTCAGACTCCCTGACTTATTCTTCTTATTTTACAGTCAACTAATTTGGGACCTAATTTACACAGAGTACTTATCTTAGTTTTTGACAGAGTAACTGGCAGGAGGTATGTGTACTCAGGCTGCGGATCTTGGGGGTCATCTTAGAGTTCTACCTGCCATGCAGTTTAGATAATATTTTTAGTTATACAAATTAGTTTTTTAAAGTTTATTGTTTCCAAAAAACAATCAAAAAAACCCCTAAAATAGCAGAAATGGAGAGATTATTTTAGCTGGCATCATTTAATTGTCAAATCAGTCACTACAATTAATTAACAAAATGAATTTCTGTAATTTCCTTTTGGTTTTGTTCAACTTTTGCACCATTTAATTGGCCATTTACAACTGTTTGTGAAATACTCCATTATTCATTATGCTTTACATGATTGAGCTGAAAAAACTTATAAAACTGTTGTAAAGCAATACTTACTATATGTAAGTAGAAATTTCAGCCATATTATTCAAAACACGGCTCTAAATTGATTCCTTTCTGTGTACTCTTTTCCATTTATCTAGCTTGAGTAAGCTAATCAATTAATCAAACCTAAGGTTATTATCTTATTATTATACTTATTGAAGATATTATTGATTAAATATGAAATTATATACACACATTAACTGCATATAACTCAGTAAGGGGACAGTAACCTTTTCTGTCAAGGTAGATAGCAAAAATAGTAGTTCTGTAGGTCATAAGATCTTTGATTTTCTTTGGTTTTGATTGTTTTTTTCTTTTTTCTTTCTTTCTTTCTTTTTTTTTTTTTCAGCCTTAAAAATGTAAAAGACATTTTTGTATCACGGGCCATACCAAATCTGTGCATGGACTGAATTTAGTTGAAAGTACAGTATGGAAAAGGGAAAAGGACCAAAGTGGATAATCAGCAGACAATGTTTCTATTATTATTGTTGTTATTGTTACCATTATTATTTAAAATTGGTTTAGTGTTTTTACATGCCAACTTTGACTTATGTTTATTATGTCAAGAAAAAGTCATAATTTTTAAGTTCATATTACAGATGAGGAAATTGAGGTTTATAGACATTAAATTGGCTAAGGTCCCAATACTCTTTTAAATAGTATTGCTAGTACTTGACAAAGGACTATACTCTTAGTCTCTATCCCTGAAACTGTAATCTACATAAGGAGGCAAATTATACACCTGTACCCATTAAATATAAGTAATAAAATAAGTAGTAGAGTAATAAAATAGTTCCAGAAAATAGATTACTTATGCATACCGGAAGATGAATTACTAAACTTCTTAGGACTTAGGGTTATATGAAGTTTTCACTTCTGAGGCAGTTATGTTGCTGTGAGACAAGAAACAAATTCTCCTATTTCAACAATGAGAAAATACAGAATTCCAAAGAATAAATATTTGTGGTCATTAATAATTGTTTACTTTTGTTCTATTCTGGAGTTCAGTTCCTCTCTGAAAAATATTAATAAATTCTTCTTTGATGCTTTGAAAAATAACTAGTTCCTATAATTTACTTTTAAAGCAGTGAAACTTGGAGCTGGTTTAGTGTGGATACTGTGAAATATTAGTTTTCTTTTCTCTCAGGATCTTCCAAATAATATTTCTTAATATAACTAATGAAAAAACTATTATGTTCTAAGTATTTCTTTATATAAAATAGTACTTAAATTATTAAATTATTGATGAAATGAGTATAAAATGATCATATACATTAGATTAAACATAATTTTCTAGAAGGAGAAAAATACTTAAAAAATTCTTATTGAAATATTCTTAAAGTTCCAAACATAGCCTTGTTCAGTGAGGCACAAGATGTATACTTTCAAAATGAAACAAGATGGGGCTGGAGAGGGGGACAAGCCATAAGAGACTCTTAATTTCAGGAAACAAACTGAGGGTTGCTGGGGGGTAGGGGGGATAGGGTGGCGGGGGGGAATAGGGGGGCTGTATTGTGGACATTGGGGAGGGTATGTGCTATGGTGAGTGCTGTGAATTGTGTAAGACTGATGATTCTTTAGATCTGTACCCCTGAAGCAAATAATACATGATATCTTAATTAAAAAAAATAAAATAGTATAGTACAAACTCAGTCAATTTTTTAAAAAATTTCTTATTAGTTCCTGAGTGTTAAATTGCAAAGATTTGAGTGGAGCTTATACAGGACACTTATAAATTTGTTAGTTATAAAACTTATACAACAATAAGGTATGCAACTTAGGTTAAGTGGACAAATTCCATTACAGAGACACTCACTATCAAAACTGACACAAAAATAAATAGAAAATCCAAATGCTTGAAGAATTGAAATTTTAATAGAAATTCATCTCACAAAGGAAAACCCCAACTACAGATGCCTTTATTGGTGGATTCTCTTAAACATTTAATATTACACAATCTTATTCATAAAATAAAGGATATTAGGAATGTTTTCCAACTTATTTTATGAGGTTAGTATTACTTGATATTAAAACCTTATAAAGTCATTATTGTTTTAAACCTACACACCAATATCCTTCAGAAATAAAGAAGTAAAAATTCCCCAAATATATTAGAAAATAGAATCCAGCTATATGCAAGAAAAAGACAGTATAAGCAGGCTCCAGGCTCAGCATGTAGCTTGACACAGGGCCTGATCTTATGACCCTGAGATTAAGACCTGAGCCAAATTCAAGAGTCAGACACTCAACTGACTGAGCCAGCCAGGCATTCCTTCTCAGACTTTTAAAAGATGTTATGAGAAGTATTTAGCTATCATCAGACAATGATACTCGCCTTAGTTAGAAAAAAAGACATGGACTTCGAATCTCTCTAGTTCTATGTAACATTTTATTTGGGTGCCTACTCCATACAGTATGGCAAGAAAAATAAGGAAAAGCAGATAAATAAGAAGACAGATAAATAAGATGACTGCACATTTAGAAAATCCTAAAGAATCTCCCAAATAGCTACCGCATTGATAGCAGCTGGAATACAATGTCAAAGTGTAAGAATTCATTGTATGTCCACGGAATGTTACTCAGCCATCAAAAAGAATGAAATCTTGTCATTTGCAATGATGTGGATGAAGCTAGAGTGTATTATGCCAAGTGAAATAAGTCAGAGAAAGACAAATTCCATGATTTCATTCATATGTGAAATTAAAGAAACAAATCAGATGAACCCAGAGGAAGTAAGGAAAAAAAGAGAGAGAGAGAGGCAAACTATAAGAGGCTCAACTATACTGAAAAAACTGAGAGTTGCTGGAGGGGAGGAGGATGGGGAATGTACTAAGTGGATGATGGGTATTACGGAGGGCCCTTGTGATGAGCACTGGATGTTATATGTAAGTAATGATCTACTAAGTTCTACTGCTGAAACCACTATTATACTATATATTAAGTAACTAGAATCTAAATAAAACTTGAAAAAAATTAATTGTATGTCCATACACTAGTGATCAAAGCCAGGGAAATAAAATTAAAATAGAACATCTAAAATAACATTAAAAAACATGAGGTGTTTAGGAATAAATTTAACCAAGATATGTACAGAAAGTTACAAAAGTTAAATAACTAAATGAATGGAAAGATATAGTTATGCCTTAAAAGACTCATATTGTTAAAAGTCAATTCTACCTGAATTCATCTATAGATCCAATGTGCTCCCAATCAAAATCTGATCAGGCTTTCTTGGCAGGGTAGGGGATTGATAAACTGTATATCAACTTTAAAAGAATATACAGAGGCCTAGAAAAGCCAAAACAATTTTGAAAAAGAACACAGATGGAGGGAATTTATTGCAAAACTACAGTAATTGAGAAAGTGTGGTGAAACATCAGGATAGATGATTGGACCAAATGAACGGAGTAGTGAGTCCAGGAATAGAATTACACTTCCAGTTATTTAAGAAAAATGTAAAAATATGCCCTATAATTGACCCTCTCATGACATGAATAAACTCCTCCTGACATTAACATCAGTAACAGCTTTATTTCTATTAGCCCCAAATTGGAAATTCTACAGATGTCTTTCACCAGTGAACGGATCAACAAACTGTGGGACGGCCATACACTGGAATTCCGCTCAGTGATAAAAAAGAACAAACAACTGATTCATAACAACAATAACAAACTGAATATGAGAAATAGGTTGAACAAAAGAAGCCAGAGTATTTATTGTATAATTCTGTTAATATGAAGTTCTATGAAAGGTGAAATTAATATCTAATGACATAAAGTATACCAGGGGTTACTTGGGATGGTAATATGGTCAGCTGATGGTAAGGGAGTCACAAGAGAAATTTTGGGGGTAAAAGTCATTATCTTCACCTTGATTTTGATGGTCAGTACATTCATTGGAATGTACTGGAATTCCTGGTGTTAAATCTGATCAAATGGCACACTTGTGATGAGTGCATTTTATTGTCTGTAAATTGTACTTCAGCAAAGTTGGAATAAGAACAAGTTGCAACATAACTTTAAGTATAGCCTAGCCTTGCTTGCATCTCTACACTACATTTAATTATTTTTTTATTATATTAGTATTTTTCTCTATACTTTTTTCAAATTTTAGTGCCATTCTTTTATCGTAGTTTTTCTTGTCATGCCGATCAGTCTTTTACTTTTGATATTTAACATACTGCATCTTTATTCTCTAGAACAGAGTTTACAACTAAATCCGACGCCCCTTCCGTAAGCCCTGTTTACTTATATTTATCTGTTCGTATGCACTATTCAGTACAGATGACAATGATTTCTACTGCCATAGCTCAACTCATAGTATGGTAAATTCCAGGGAACACAAAAATCAGAGTGTGATGATAGCTATTGCATACACTGGAATCTGTATTCAAGTAACTGTATTAATATTTTTTATCTTAATATACTGAAAGATGATTAAGACAGTTGGTACTATATCTTCTTCCCTACTAAATTTCCTTAATTTCCTAACTAATAATAATTTGTTTTCTCATTTCCTTTTAGATAGGTGACTTTAATGATTACCATAACAACAAGTGCCATTACTACCATTACAGCTAACAGCAACATCACACAGGGCTAGTCGTTGCATAAGCACATTCTTTTTTGTGTGTTCTTTAGTACGTTCACACTAGCTTTGTATTTGCTGTCATCCAAGCTAGTGAGACTCATTTCAGGTTCTCCTTCATGCAATGATTTCCTTGTATAGCTATTTTTTCACCAATGATTATAAGATTAAAAAGAAATTCTTTAGCATTAACCATAATAAAAATAAGATGTCCTGGTCTAAGTCCTTATACCACATTTGACTATTGTTGGTTTCTACAGCATGGAGTAAGAGGGTTTCTCTTTGGGTCTGAGAAACCTTTTTGTAGAGAAGACATGCTTGAACAAAATTTTGACTTAAAATACAAGTAAATTGGGTTCTTTAAGAGCCTCTTATGACTGCCTTTCTATAATTTTTCCTATATTGCTCTCCTCTAAGTTGACTTATAAGACATGTTGGGAAAATGTTGAGAAATTCGTCTTAGACCCAAAGCAATGATTTTGATGTATAAGCTCTCATGAAAGCATTTATGTGTTTGTGCCCTGGGCTCAAAAACTCATCTAAAAAGCCAGGCAAAGTTCTTGTTAGCCAGCAAAATAAAATATAATTTTTGTTTACAGTTATCAGCATAGGCAGTATGTATGGATTCTCAATGCCTCTCTAAAAGTGGGAGAGGGTGTATATCCTAATGTATATCAAAGGAGCTTAGAGTGGAGCAGCCACTTTATCAGAGGAGACACTGTTGACCCTGTAATCCGGGAAGCTGCAATAAATAAATAAATAAATAAAGGGGTGGGGAAATGGATAGCAGGCTGCTTGCTCAGGAGAGTAGATGCAAATGGGCAAGCATCAGAATATATAGATGCAAGAAGGTTCTGGCATATCCAAAATAAGAACACACAGATAGAGCTACATCCATAGGCTTTTACATCTTTAGTCCTTCAAGTGGGTTAAAAGTCAACTTGAATTGAGCTACGCAAAGTTGATTTATTCTAAACCCAATTTAATTCCATTGGGGGTACTATCAGGGACTGCCTGTAAAATGTATTGCACACAATTCATAATTTAGTGCATAAAATATGGTAGTGGCCATAAAGGAAATATATTTGGCTTGAATGTAATTTTCACTGATTCATTTACATTATAATAGCCTCTGACAGTGGACACTTATGAGTTTTATAATATGCCTTGAAAAATCTTGAATTTGTTCTTTACATATGCAATCCAGATTATTGACTGAATATTTTACTACTATAGTCTCAATCTTAGCCGTGAGTCCAGGAATCAATGAAAATACAATTATTTCCGTCCTGGTAAGATGGAATTGCCAGGGAGCATAATTGAGGGAGGCATCAAGCTAATTGTTTTCTCAAAGAAAGTAAAAGAATATGAGTGGGGTCAAAAGTGCACTATGTGCCTCTAGAGAGAACCATCTCCTCTTAAAATAACAAAACAGAACAAAACAGACTATGGTACTTTATGGCACACAAATACATGAGGCAAACTGCTGGCTGAAGGATGTGAGGGAGAGATTGGAACAAAAGGAGTATTTGACATAAGAAGTAACGCCTGAGTACCACTTGCTGAAATATTTTCTTTGAAACACATACCCTGAGAGATGTTATTTGATGAGTTCTCTAGTAAATGTGTCTGGTAAAATACTGCCACAATATATCCC
Organism: Enhydra lutris kenyoni; assembly: GCF_002288905.1. Taxonomy (NCBI): domain Eukaryota; kingdom Metazoa; phylum Chordata; class Mammalia; order Carnivora; family Mustelidae; genus Enhydra; species Enhydra lutris. The sequence goes on from NW_019154091.1 coordinate 17,983,193, forward strand.
TCTTGTAGATTAAAAATATCTTTAGAATGTGTATGCCTTTGAAAAGTTCTAAGGGTCCCCTAGGTGACTCAGTCTGTAAAGTGTCTGCCTTCAACCCAGATCATGATTCCCGGGTCCTGGGATTGAGCCCTGAACCCCGCATTAGGCTCCCTGCTCTGAGGGGAGTCTGCTTGTCTCTCTCCCTCTGCCCTTTCTGCCATGCTCGTGTGAGTGTGTGTGTGTGTGTGTGTGTGTGTGTGTGTGTGAATGAGCACACGTACGTGAACTCTCAAATAAATAAATAAAATCTTAAAAAAAAAGTTCTAGAATAAAGAAGTTTGTTAAACACTTCATTGTTCTTACATGGAGAACACATTTTTGGGGACTGAAAGCCAAAGAATATTTTTTATTTGAGCAATGAATTCTTTGAGGGCATCTTTAGATTGAAGGCTTTACTATTTCTATTTGAGAACTCTACTACAGGAGACTGCATAAATAAATGAAATAGTTTTTTTGTTTAGGTTATAGACCTTAAAGGAGTATAAGTAATGTTCATGTAGCTCTAAAGTTGAACACATTCTGGTCTAATTATAAACATGCTTTATACTGAATCCTTAAAGAAACATATTTTTGCACTTCTTTAAACTTTTTTCTATTTTCAGTTTAATTTATATGATTGTGGTTAAATATGAACAAAATTTCAGACATGTTGAAAGTATTAAAATGTAGAAAAATAATTTTGCTTATTAAACAATGTATGTAAAATATATTTAAAATAAGCCTTCAAATTTCTTAGTAAAAAATGTTAGACTCATTTTTATTAGAATGGCAGAAGATGTTTTTACACTTTTATCTATTGCATTTTATATAAAATCATATTTATTGGAAACTATTCATAAAATGTAATATGATTTTCCTTAGCAATCTTGTGCATCTCCCCGTAACTTATACTTCTTTTTGGAAATTAACTTGCAGCTATATCAAAGAATGATGCTTGGGCTGATTTAACTTAGGCATTTTTTCTTTACTTTTTAGATGAAGTTCAGTTTTATATGAGGAAGCCTGTCATGGGAAATCTCTAGAGTCCTCATATTCTATTGTATTCTCAGTCTTGTAAAATTTAGTATTAGAAATAAGCTTGATATTTTCTTTTTAATATTCTACTGTATTTTCAGCTTTGTAAAATTTAGTATTAGAAATAAGCTTGATATTTTCTCTTTTAATATACTACTTAGTATAACTTGTAGGTGCATCAAAATTGCTTTCAAACTATTTTGATTGTTGTGATTATAATAGCTAAAATTAAACTCAAAATTCAGATGGCCCTGGAGAATCATTCCATTCCTTTTTAGGAGCTTAGCAAGAGCTGGCCTAACAAGAATGAGTTAACTCTACATAAGAATAAAATGATACCTGCCTCCTAACAACGCCAGAGGTACTCCTTTCTATAAAGCCATTTTTAAAATCAGGAATTTCCCATTATGAAATAGTGTCCTGGGTCATCTCTGTATTATCTTCTTATTAAAAAAAACAAAAAACAGAAAACAAAAAACTAGAGCATTCAGGGGAGGACTTTCTTTCCTTGAATCCTCTGTGGTGTGTCTACTCCAACTATGCTCTGCTAGACATAGTGTGAATGATGTAGGGTGGCATAATGTGAATTCTTCAGGGCTTAGCCACTGGCTTTGCTCTCTCAATATCTCTCTCTTCATATATCTATATATCTATATATATAGATATATATATATATATCTAAGTCACAAATACATATATATGAGGTGGTGCATTTCTAGATAATCCATTCTCACATTCTTAATTTTCTCATCTAAACTTTACTTTTTTTTTTTTTTATTCTTTCACTTTAAGTAACAGAAATTTCCAAAACAATTGAATTAGAAGACAAGACATAGGCTGGGAGAAACTATTTGCAAAAAACCACATCCGATAAAAGATGGTTATCTACAATATATAAAAAACCTTAAAACTCAACCATAAGAAAATAGACAACCCAATTAAAAATGGGTCAAAAACTTTGACACCTCACTAAAGTAGATATACAGAAAAGATGCTTCACATCATATGTTATCATGAAATGCAAATAGAACAACAATGAGATACCTCTATGTACCTCTTAGAAGGGCCAAAATCTGGAACACTGACAACACCAAATGTTGACAAGAATGTAGAACAACAAGAACTCTCATTCATTGGTTGTGTGAATGAAAATGGTACAACCACTTTGGAAGACAATTTTGTGTGTTTTTACAAAACTAAATGTACTCTTGTCATATAATCTAGCAACTGTGCTCCTTGGTCTTTATACAAAGGAGTTAAAAACTCATGTCCACACAGACACCTGCACAAAGAAGTTTATAGCAGCTTTTTTTTTTTTTTAATAGTTGTCCAAACTTGGAAGCAACTGAAACATCCTTCATTAGGTGAATGGAAAAGTAAACTATGGTATATCCAGACATTGGAATATTATTCTGCACTTTAAAAAATGAGATATGAGCTATAAAAAGACATAGATAAACCTGAAATGCATATTAGTAACTAGAAGAAGCCAATGTTATTGAATGTTATTGTATAACATACAATGTTATTGTATGTATTATTATTGTTATGATGTTATTGTATGATTCTAGAAATGTTATTGTATGACTGGAAAACACAAATGTATTGTATGTTATCGTTACTTTATGATTCTGGAAAAGACAAAACTAGGGAGACAATGAAAAGATTGGTGATTACCACGAGGGAGACAGAGGAGGCGAGTGGAGGAGGGAAGGTGAATAAGCAGAACACAAAAGATTTATAGGCCAGTCAAAATACTCTGTATGGCATTATAATGATGTGTCAATACAGATTCATACTGGTACAAAATGTATCATTTCAGTGAGTAATATTGATAATGGGGGAGTTTATGCCTGTCTGGGGCTAGGGGGGCATATGGGAAATCTGTGTACCTCCCTTTCAATTTTGTTATAAATCTAAAACCATTTAAAAAATAAAGTCTTAAAAAAGTTTCCTTTTTTACAAAGAAGTAAACTTCTTTGATAACTTAATGGTAATACAGTTTGGTGAATGTATAGAGGAATGGAGGTACTTAAAAGTGAGATTTTAGAGCAATTGTACTTACTGTTAATGAAAATTATAGGAATAGAAGACAAGATCATTGGAAGGGATCAAATCACTCAGAAGTCTAGTCTATGTTGATATTGAGGTTACCAGAAAGCAAAACAAAGTTAATAATGGAGAAATTGATGGTAGTTCAGAAATAATCTTCACAGAATGAGAGGGCAGTTGATAAATTACTTCTACAGCGACAGATAATGACTGCTAAGCTAAGTGTTTGTAGGGAGGAGGGGTGGTGGGATATTTAGAGAGGACAATCGGCTATCGGAGGTATGAGAGAATACAGCCACCACTTGAGAGGGCTATAAAAGAAGCACTATTCTCAAGAGATAGAAAGTTTTCTAGTGAACAAGGTGAAGAAAGTGAAATTTCACAAGATACTTCAATGGAGAAGGAGTTACATTTTTCTTCGTTAAAAAGAGGGCATCAGACTCAGTGATTTTTAGGATTCCTTTGATAAAATCTATGATTCTGTGATTCTGTAAGTCAGGTAACTTGTTTTTTTGTTTGTTTGTTTGTTTGTTTCTCCAAGGCTTATTGATTGGATGACTTTCCTAATGGTCATCAATGAGTCCTTCTCTCTTAGACTTCATGTACAGTCAAGCACTAAGTCTAGTTAAATCTGATCTTTCTCCTCCTCCTCTGCAAAAACCCAAGTACTTGCCACTATCATCTCTAATAGGGACCGCCTGTTCTTCCTCACATTACTTTTTTAGGTGACATATGCCTTGAAGCTAGAGTGGTATTTTAGGAACACAGATCTGATTGTCATCTCCTAATTTAAAACCCTTTAATAGTTTTGTGTTGGCTTTTAATGAAAATTAAATCCTTAATGTATGTATATATGTATTTTAGAGAAAGGTTTAAGTAGTGCGGTTGCTACTTATTTCTTAGCTTATGTCTTGGCACATTTCTTATTTTTTTTTTTAAGATTTCATTTATTTATTTGAGAGAGAGAGAGCAGGAGCGGAGAGGGCAGGGCAGAGGGTGAGAGAAAAGAAGGGAAGGGCAGAGGGACAGGGAGAAGTAGGCTCCCTGCTGAGGCTGGATTCCATGACCCCAGGATCATGACCTGAGCCGAAGGCAGATGCTTAATTCACTGAGCCACCCAGCCACCCAGGTGCCTCTTGAACCTTTCTTATTCTTGATACTTTGTTTACAAAATATTTCCCCCCTTCCTTGAATGTGCTGTAACTATTCTTCCTTTAATGCTTTCATATATGTTATTTTCACTTTCATAATACCTCTATTCTCTACTTGTTCTTCATTCCCAGCTTTAGCACTTTTTTTTTCTTTTTTTTAACAAATCCTCTCTGGTCCCCAGACCAGGTCCAGCTACATAAATAATTTTATAGCATATCCTACCCTGTTTGTCTCATTTTTATTTTACGTGTTCAATAGCTTTTAGATTGAAAACCCTGTTGACAATCGTGTCTATTACATCTGTTGGTTAAATAAATCAATAGGAGGCATGGAATTATTATAATATGAATGTAAGGATGAAATGAGTTGATTTTCTAGAACCTGATTTAAGTTCACAATGACTGTAAAGGTGAAAATTTGCCTCATAGTCAAACAAGACATAATGGTCCAAAACAACAGCATCAACAAGCATAACAAATGTAGCAAATATTTTAGAATGAAAAATGTCCTGGTAGACCACCAATGCAGAACTAGTGAATAACATAAGCAAAAGCAGCCCCTCCCATACCTTGCCTATGTATAGTAGTCAAAGTGGAAACAACCAGAATATTGGAATATTGGAAATGGAGTGCAGGAATTTGGAGAAAATGTGCTCTGTATCACAACACAGAGGTATTGCTTCCTCTTTAGCTCAAGCCAGATGAGAAATGGTTTAAGAATCCTACATGTTGCTTGAAGAACAGAAAGGACTGGTCTTAGTAAAGAAAAAAATTAGAAAGGATGTGGATATTGACCTGAGGCATCAGAAGAAAACATTTTTTTTTTTTTTAAATTTGCGTTGGGAGCTTCTTTTCTACTGATAGTAGGGGCAAGGATATTTGTGTTTTCTTGAGGGTCAGATGTCAACAGCACAGTGGAAAAAATTGCCCAGGAGTTAATTCAAATCCTTCCCTAGGGGCTGTTCAGAAAAAGAATGAGATCCCTACAAAAGGATGAATAATGCAAATCCCAAGAATAGACAAGAACTATAAAGGGTTTCACAAAAATTCTGCATCATCTTTCAATGGGAATGCATGAAATGTTTCTAGTGTGACTCCAAAGCCCACAAAAAGCATCTATAAGAGCATGAACTGAGTCCAGAACAGAGTAGCTTTAAAAATTCCCTAAGGGCAAAAAAAAAAAAAAAAAAAAAAAAAAATTCCCTAGGGGCTGAAATAAGCCATGCTAAGACACAAGGAAAATCCCTTTTTTCTCATCTTTCACTCTTCAACCTGGAGGAACCAGGAACCCTAGGGAAGGGGAGAAGAGGAATAGAAGTCAAGCAGGGGAAGACAGAGGAAGTCAATGGCTCACCACTTTCCCATCTCAGGTCTTCCACTTACAGCAGACACAAACTGGAAGAAGGGATCGATACACTTACTTTAAAAGAATTTTAAGTTATGACCATTGTCTTCCAAAAAATGATTTTTTTTTTAATTGAACAGAAGAATTTCAATCTCTACCACATTTGATCATCAAAATAAGTGGCTAGCGGCAGTGGTGGTGGTGATGATTAAAATGAATGAATGGATGAATGAATGAATGCATGAATGAACGAACGAATGAATACACAAATAATAATATAAGAATCTGCTGGTGTTAAAACTCTGGTCAGAGGGGTATTTCCCCATTAACAAAAATTAGCAAAAATGGGCAATTGCTTATCTTGCTTTTTTGAGATTTTTAATACTTTTTTTTATACTTTTGAGAATATGTTGTTGGGTTTTAGCTCTCATTTGAACAGTAAAAAAAAAAAAAAAAAAAAGAATCCAACTTTGAGACAGTTTCACTCTTTCTTCCTGAGTTTTTTGGGTTGTTTTCATCTTTCTAAAATGCTGAGAACTCTATTCAGATTGTTTAAATCTTAGCATAACTAAAGTGTTATTTGATTTTTAAATATACAAACTCTATTTCTGACTCAATTTATATTAAACCCCATTTGAAATTTTTTATTATGTGCATATTGCCAGTAAGTGATTTCCTCAGTTAGGCCTGTGGTTTAATTTAATCCTTTAGAATGTAAACCCTTTCTGAAAGAGTGCATAAAAATCTAATTAAATCATAGGGAGATGCAAAGTTGGTGGGAAAAAGAAAGGAGGAGGAAACAAATAGCCACCTTTTTAGGGTGGCTGGCATACCATTTTTTTAGTTAAACCAAGTTCACTTTTAGTCCTGTTCTTAGATAAAGCACATAGAAACATCTTAAATTATTTTAGTTCTGTTATTGCTCCTGTGGACTATTAAGAAAGTCTTTAGACTATATTTTCAGAGCGTTCCAGCAGAGTAAGTTACAATACATTATTTAAAGTACTGGAGGCCATTATCATCTTGGTTTTACCTACTGAGAGAAGTGGGCAGGTGTTTGAACAGATTTTTTTTTTCTTTCTTCCTAGGATCTTCCATTATACAGAACCATATTATTTTGCTATAGCCCTAAGTGAAGAATAATTCCATATAGGTCTTTTCCAGTTTACTGCATTTCCAGAAGCTTTGGATGCCTTCAACAAACAAAATAGCAGACCCTCTCCACATTACTTAAGGTGCCAGAGTTTCACTGTGTTAGTTTGCTCTCACAGATGAGTTTGAGGCATCAGCCCCTTTCCCCAGCACACAAAAATAAAAGTAACCAGAATGCCCACAATTTACATTCTGGTGAATGAAAGCAAAATTCTAGAAGAAAGGGACATTTATATATAGGTCCCAATTTCCAGAGCCGTTATCAGAAATATTAGAATTTTGTTTGGCTGTTATAAAAGCACATTATCCAAACCCACTGTTGATGCACTGAATTACCTGTGCCTTTTGCGATTTTTGTTTCTCTCATTGTGTTTGATAATAGCTTCAAGTTTAGCATGTTCTGACATGAAAGGAAAGCTTAACATAACATTGCAGCACATTTTGTTACAGCAATCTATTTTCTTATGGTCACAAGGTCTGAGAAATGAAAGTAGTTTTCTCATTAGGAAAGCATTTTTGCAAATTATAAAACTAAATGAAAACATTTTTGCCAATAATGCCACTGAAGGAAGTAGCATCAGATATTTGAAGAAAACTCTTTTTTTTTTTTTTAAATGGTCTTGATGGCAAAGGGTGAACAGAACCTGTTTGTAGCCCTCATGGTTATTTCTTTATTATCTTTAGTTATAGAATTTTAGAAATAACTTCCGTTTTGTTTGGTACAAAATCTAGCTAGAGTCTCCCCCAAGAGAGAGATTTTAAGCAAGTACCCAATGTCAGTTATTCATTCAATTAGGATTCTTACTTTTAGGAATTATATTTTGCTTTCATTGTTAGCTTTTAGGAAATAGATTCCTTTGTTAAGTGATGTGAAAATGATACACTGCTCAAAGTAGAGAACTGATCTCTAACACTTCTTTATTTTATTTTTTTTTGTATTTTGTATTTATTTTTTAATTAACATATACTGTATTGTTTGCCCCAGGAGTGCAGGTCTGTTAATCATCAGGCTTACGTATTTCACAGCACTCACCATAGCTAACATTTATTTTATTTATTTTACATCGCTTGTAGATTATTTCTATCTCTCATTCTATAAACTTGTATTAGGACTATTCTGGATGTATAGACCAGTAAAATGTGCTAGAGTTTTTTATAAGGCATTTCTGAGGCAAACATAATATATAGCTATTATACAAACTATAAGCTATTTATAATATATAAATATGTTTTATATATTATAAAAACTACAGGTATTTATACTCATGTATACCTTTGAACTTAGAAAAGCAAAACCTGTATTATAACTGAGGCAAAGTCTAAAAAATCATCCAAGGACAAAACAAAAGGATTATAAGTAATTGGTTTATACATAAAGATATCGACATTATATCACAGAATAAGTGCTCTCTGGGGTGGGGGGGGCGGTTAAACAGTGATGAAGAAAAGAGATAGGGTCAGTGCCCTCATGCAAATCACAGGTATAATTCACTGTAGTGATACAGCAGACACTCTTGATTGATTGATTGATTCAAATAGAGAACCCTTTGAGCAGGCATGGTGTGTACAAAAATTAAAGACATATCCTTGTTAATGAGCTTCTCAAACTGCACTGGAAAAGACAGACCACTAAAAACATACTATAATACAATGTACAATATAATGAATATTGTCAGAGTTTTATATGGGTACCTTAAAAAGACCATTACATTTCTTATTGGAAAAAATCAGCTTTTCCCCCAAAGTATGTAATGTTTGACAGAGACTCAAAAATCTAAGTAGATTATTTTCAGATAAGAGAAGAAAGGATGTTTCCGGATAAGAGTTGCAATGTGAATATTAGTTTAGGGCGTCATGGGCTACATAGGGCTGATAGTGGACAGTGAATGAGAAGGAAAGGGATGACAGGAGATAAGGCTTCTTTGGCCCACATATTAAAAGATCAGGAGTGCCCTAAAAGAAAGTTATAATCTTTATCCCAATTTTTGATGTAGATAGCATTTTAAAAACAGTATCACTAGATTTCATTTGAGATTTTATAAATGTTTGACCTATAGCTGGAGCTTTAACAATTTTTTGTTGTTAACTGAGTATAGTTGACACACAATGTTACATTCGTTTCAGGTGTACAACTTAATGATTACATTATGCTATGTTCAGCCATTATATTGCTATTACAATATCACTGACTGTATTCTTTATACTCTACTGTTTATTCCCCAGACTTACTCATGCCATAACTGGAGGTCTATATCTCCCTCTCTCTTTCAACCATTTTGCTCCAAACCCCACCCTCCTCTCCCTCTGGCAACCATCAGTTTATTCTCTGTATATATAATTCTGATTGCTTTTTGTTTGTCTATTCATTTATTTTAGATTCCATTTACGAGTGAAATCATACAGTATTTGCCTTTTTCAGTCTGAGTTATTTCTTTTAGCATAATACCCTCTAGGTCTACCCATGTTATCTCAAATAGCATGATCTCATCCTTTTTGATAGCTATGTAATATTCCCGTGTGTGTGTGTGTATGTGTGTGTGTGTGTGTGTGTGTGTACACATATTTCCCTATCCATTTTTCTATTGATGGACACTTAGATTGCTTTCATGTCCTGGCTATTGCAAATAACACTGTGATAAACATAGAGGTATATGTATCTTTTCATGTTAGTCTTTTCATTTTCTCTGGGTAAATACTCCATAATGGAATTATTGAATCATATGGTATTTCTGTTTTTAATTTTTTGAGAAACTTTGACACTGTTTTCCACAGTGGCTGCACCAATTTACATTCTCAACAACAGTCCAGCTGGGGTTTTATCTTGTGCTACTTTGCATCCCCAGCCCTAAGCAATGCCTACATCACATTCTTGTGATGTTTTGCTGTAGTCGTCTTTATAGAAATACCATTTCTATTTTGGCACTGCATTTTCAGATAGAAAGATCAACTTACTTAGTAGCAAGATATAAAGACTATGAGAATACCCTGCTGTTGAGTCTGTTCTTTTATGTAACATAGAAATTGTATCTTGAGAGAGAAAGGTCCAAGTCATACTTTTCTAGTGACAGGTTATCAAGTCTGTGATTATTTTTCCAGATGAAAAAAGAATTATCTAGGGCAAGTGAACAAGAAGTCACCCTGACTTAGGAAGCAGGAATGGTATATAGGTTCCACTCACACAATGTTACAAGAAACTTTTGATCTTTGGTGCTGTCTGGCTTATCTTTAAGCTTTGCTACACTGTGGGGCAAGTTAAAGTCACTCTGCATCATGTAGTTTGATTCTTCAGCTCTGCAGTCTACCTTGGAGATGAGCCATACCTAATCCATCCTCACTGTAACAATAATACACCGTATGCATTAATCATGATCTTGTGACATCCCCATGAGAGATTTATGGCAAAACATTTGCTCTGGTCCACTGCCTTGACGTGTCCATGTTGGGACTTACTGAGCAGTCATTGATAAAAAGACACTTTTGTAGTCAGGGATCCAGAGCCTAACCACATATTATGAGGTTAAGAGTCACCTGACCTTCTACATGCCTGTTCAGTCAAGATGTCCAAAAAATCAAGAACCATTTTTGACACCTCTTTATTCTCATATATTCTTATATTCTCATTCCACATATAATTCACTAACAGATTCTGCCTATCTCTACCCTTCAAAATTATCTAGAATTTAGTAATTTTTCATCACTTTTCTGCTACCAACTTTTCTCAAGTAGCTACTATGCCTCATCAGCCTTATTTTAATAGTTTCTCAGTGTACCTTCCTTGATTCTGGTGTTGTTTACCTTTGGTCTTTTCTAAATCTGGCAGCAAATTATCCCATAAAATATTAGCACACCCATTGTTTTTGTTTGTTTGTTTGTTTTGGTTTTTGGTTTTTTTTTTAAAGATTTTATTATTTATTTGTCAGAGAGAGGGAGAGAGAGCGAGCACAGGCAGACAAAAAGGCAGGCAGAGGCAGAGGGAGAAGCAGGTTCCCCGCTGAGCAAGGAGCCCGATGTGGGACTCGATCCCAGGACGCTAGGATCATGACCTGAGCCGAAGGCAGCTGCTTAACCAACTGAGCCACCCAGGCGTCCCTAGCATGCCCATTGTTATTCCTTAGTTCAAACTCTCCAAGAGCTTGCTGACTCAAAGTGAAAGCCTAAGTGCTCATGATGACATACCAGCCTGACATAACTTATTTCCTTATATCCTCTCACATATCCATCTTTTCTCCTCTTCCCTCCATTTGCTACAGCAATACTGTTTCCTTGTAGTTCTTTGAATAAACTGGTTGTTCTCTTTCCTGAATGCCTGTATACTTAGTTGTCTTTCTGGGATCCTCTACCCCAGATATCAACACAACTTGTGTTCACATTTGAGGTCTTTACTCACATGATGTCTACTCAGGGCCATCTTCTCTGGCTGCCTTCCCTCTAGTCTAAAAGTACATCTTGATGTTCTACCCCTTATTTTAGCCCTGCCTGCAACCCTTCTTATCCCTAATTTTGGTTTTGTTTTCCTTAGTGCTTATTACTATCTAGCATACTGTATAATTTAATAATTTACTTTTTCCTTCCATCTTCACTAGAATGTAAGCTCCAAAATACATTTCATGAAAAAAAATCTCTTATTCATTGTTGTACTGTAGTACCTAGAAATAGTTCCTGACATGCAGTGGACATTCAATAAATACATACTGAATAAATAGATGAATTTTAATGTTCCATATTCTCAAATATTCACTAAGAATTCTACATTTACATTAAAAATTTTATTTAGTACAACGTTCACCTAAAATGTACTTCATGTAAGAGTAAGATGAGGAATGAAAAATGCAGCACAATATCATGTCCATTAATTATTTTAACCTATAAAACCAGAAATAGACATTTTATAGGAACAGATATAAGCAGGAAGTCACACGTATTAAACAGGCTAAATGGTTGCCTATGGGAGGATAGGAGTATGGTTGTGAAGTAACAGATAGTAGGATATATAGGAAGGATAAAAGACGAACGTTGTAGAACCTTTTTTTTTTAAGATTTTATTTATTCATTTGTCAGAGAGAGAGAGACTGCAAGAGCACAACGCAAGGGGAGCAGCAGACAGAGGGAGAAGCAGACTCCCTGCTGAGCAGAGAGTGCGATGCAGGACTGGAAACCAAGACCCTGAGATCATGACCTGAGCTGAAGGCAGATGCTTAACTGACTGAGCCACCCAGGCACCCCTGGAATGTCAGAGAATTTGAGGATAATGGTTAACTCATTCCTCAGCACCTCATATATATATAGAGAGAGAGAGAGAGAGAGAGAGAACAGAGAGTGGATAAACTTGTTCAATTCCCTTCTCCGTTGCCTAATTCTGCCATAGAGTCTGCAAGGCTACATATGTTAAAAACAAAACAAAATACCTTGAGTTGAGCTTTTCTTGCACCTAGTGGTAGGGTGTAACATACATAAAAAATAATGATCCATAAGTGAAAGTTCATGGGAGGACAACACTTCCAAATGAAAAGGAAAAGCCAAACTGGGACAGTTTTTCGCTTCTGTACACTGATATTTCTTCTTTGTGAAGAATAGAGAATGATGCCTTTATATGCAGCCATATTGCAAACTGGAGGACAAAAGTCAGACAATAAACATCATGTAGCAGAAAGATAGAAGGAACACAAGTCCTTTTTGACATTCTTGAACAGCTGTATAATCACTGGACTGCTTACATGTGGAGTTCTTGTCTCATGGAAAAATAAACTCCTATCTTTTTTTTTTTTATTTTAAATCTCTTGATGCCTCTATCCATATAGTTAGTCTACTGAATATCAGTGCTTCTTATTATTAAATCTGATACTTGTATCATTCACTGTCAGTTAAAGTGAGGATTTATCTTGGCTCGGAGTCTTAAAAATATTATTTGCATCCATAAGAGATGAAGGGAAGCCTGATTGAATTTACTTGAATGACCTGGATAATAAGGAAGAGCAAAATATAGACAATAAGTTTAAAGTGTAGAATAATACAATCAACTTCATTCCATTTTATGGCTGATGATTTATAAATATAAATAGATAGTGAATAAATTTAACAAAATTGCTCTCATGGAGAATAAATTAGGTTGGATCACTTCTCCATAGCAGACTAATACAGGCATGGATTATTTTTGTTTTTGACAATCATAGATGCTAAAGAATTTTGAGAGCTCCAAAGCTAAGAAAATATATCCTTTGAACTATTTTTTCCCTAAGTGTTTGAAAATGTAGTTTCTACAAATCTACTTAATTAAACTTTTCTAATATGCTTTCAGTTGTAGTTTACTCACTCATTATGGAAAGTGTATTTTTTAAGAATCTGAGTTATTCTTATAATGTAGAACTTAAAGCATCTTTGAAAAGCAGATGCAAATTTTATTGATAAATTAGTCCAGCACAAAAGATTTAATAAGTATGCACCCTGAATATGCTCAATGTCAACTTTTTAGTGTGTTCTAAATGCTTTGCATGTGGATGTTGATGTATTTGAATGTGTATTTGAATTGAGTGTATTTGAATTTTATTGAATGAGTAAGGACTGTAATATATTTTTCACCACTAGGAGAACATAAATGGTAGGAATAATTGATTTTTATTCATAAAATATTAATGGAACTAACAAAGACATATTAGACCTCTTTTCTGTTGAGGTTTTTGTTTGTTTGTTTGTTTGTTTGAAGTGACCTATGAGCAATCCAGCCCTTACATACAGCCTGGACAAAACCGTATATTTATTTTTATTCCATAATATTTTCTAGTTATTTACTTTCTTCCTATAACTGCACTCAGAACGTTTAAAGAAAAAGGCCTTCTAGCTCATCTTTCTTTATATCCTTGTGAGAAGTTCATAAATTCATGAGAACTCCTTCTCATATTGAAATTATAATTATGATCCTCCATGTATGTGAAAGCTGCAGATTAGCATTCATTCATCTCTTCAACAGCATGCTAAATGCAGTGTAATGCTGGTATACCAGACATCTAGAATCTGTTTTCATGGAGCTTCTAGTGTGGTCAAGTACCTAACAATTAGGCAATTAGAGTCATGAGAGGGGAAGTTCAGGTATTTTAGGAAATTTAAGAAGACCTAATGTGGACTTACAGTAAGAAAAGGCTTCTTGGGAGAAATGATCATAAATTAAAACCTGAAAAATGATTAGGAATTGGCAAGGCAAAGTGGGGGAAACGTTGTAGGAAATGGATTCCATATAAAGTTGCCTCATAACTAAAGGGTCTGAGGCAAAAGAGAACATTGCTCTTTCCAGGAAGTGAAAGTAACCAAACATGAATGGAGAGTAGAATTCAAGTTTGGAAGTGGGTTGGACAGCAAGTGGATAAAGTCTGATCCTTTCTCTAAGAAGCAAGATTTTTGTCGCTTGCCCTCTTCTCTTCACTGTTCATATTTAGTCTTTTGTTTATACTGGCCTGGCTCTTCTTTTAAGATGTTCACTTAGCATTTCCTCATTATTCCGTAGTTCCTTTTAAGTTGGGTTATATCATAATTTCATGCCAAATTTGGTCACATGAGTCTTTGCCAAGTCTTGGAAACCCAAGTCCTAGTGTTTAGTACAATACAAAGAAATCCTGTCTGGTTTCCACAAACCTGGGCTGTCAGTTTGGTATCTAGTCCCAGTCTGCCTTTAAGTACACAAAGAAAAGAAATGCTGTCATTTTACTGGGGATGAGATGGGCCAGAGAAGCTGACATGCTCCAGGTATTCTTACTAATTCACCCTGTTAACACTAGTAGAAGAACAAAGTTTAGAATCAGACTAATCTGGGATAAAGTCTCAGTTTTACTACTGGAAAGCTGTGTAAACTTGGTCAAATTACTAAGGTCCTTAAGGTTTAGTTGTTTCATCTGTAACATTGAAGACAAAAAAATATTTTTTGTGTTGCCATCAGGACTAAAAATAATTTCTTCTGGAAAGATTTTATAAAACTGTCTGGCAACTAGAAGGACCTCAATACATGAGAGAAATTATTGTTATTTTTTTTCTGAATGTTTGCTATCTATTTTAAGATTTTTAAAGTAATCTCTATATCCAACATGGGGATCAAGCTCATAATCCCAAGATCAAGAGTCACATGCTCTACCAACTAAGCCAGCCAGATGCCCTGAACCTTTGTTATTTTTATTTTAAAAAGTGGTAATGTTGTCCATATCAAATAACTATTATGAGGGATAAAAGAGGCTAAGACCACAAAATCACATGAAGAGTATCTTGTGTGTGGTAGACACTCAACTAACCTGAATTTCCCCCTCTTATGCTCAGGGTATAAAAAAGATGGTTGCATTCAAGTCTCCTCATATTTCTCACATGCCTAATTATTTGGGAGTAGGGGAAATGGTATATGTAAATAAATATACAAGAAAATGAAACTTATCCCAGGAAATACATGGAGGGGAATACTGATGTCACCTTTGCTGCTATTAATTATAATAGTTAGTATAGTTGTAATTCCATATTTAGCCAAGCTGTTGAGTAAAAGAACTAGGATATTTAAGTCACTTGGTAACCCTGCAATTATTTGTACAAATTAGGGAAATTCAGTCTATCTGGCCAATTTCTTATAAAATGTATCGCAATGTGTAGAGTGTTAGGTTGATTAAGGATAGTTAGAAAGTTGACTGAATAGCATGCTTCTTAATATTTTATCTTAAGATATTAAAAATAACAACCCAAATTTCATTTACATTTTAAATGTATGGAAATGTTTAGTTTTCCTCTGATGCTATAATTCCCTTAATTTTATGATTTCATCCCAAACCACACAAAGGAACATGTATGAGACTTGCCAAAACACCGACAAAATAATTCTCTGCTTTTTATGGAGATGATTGTTCATACAATTTGGATCACATTAGAAATATAGCACTGCCAAATAAAATATCATTATCTGGCATTTTGGATGTCCTCTAAATATTCAGCAAAGGTTCTTGATCTTTACTGTCTCTTTTCTGATATTAAAAACTACAAAGCAATTTGTAATCACTCAATTTTCCTGTTGTTCACTTTTCAGTAAAAACATGATAAAAAAAGGTGATGCAAGTCAGTTCTGAGAGGCATTTACAGATTTTCTAATAGTATGAACTGGGCTATGATCTCTATATGAATGCATTTTAATTTAGAAGTCATGAGTTCACCATAGAAATTTTTACAAATGCTGGGAGATATCTTTTTAATGCAGAAGGTCTGTGGGTTGATATTGGCCATTGGCATTCAATTCCACTGATGAATCCACTACTGGATTTAAAGTTAAATTTCAAAAAGCCTCCCTCAAAATGATTTCCCAAACTTATTTTAAACTTTCTTTTGGCTCATATCCCTTCTGTTGTTGCTTTAGAGACCCTGCATTTTTTTTTTTTTTTAATGGTTGCATCTCCTTAGTGTCCCATCCTTGTTAAAAAAAAAAAAAAAAAAAAAAAAAATCCGTTTATGGGAATGGCAGGCTTTGTATTATTAGACTCCTTTTACTTGGCAATAACCAACTGCCCTAGTCATAAGTCAAATGATTCAGTATGTCAGAGGCTAGTAGATGGAGAAAAGACACTCTTTTTAGCCACATGCATACACTGTTCTGCACACGCACCAATGAGAAAACGTGAAATTCACGGTATTAGAAAGGGAAGTCAACAGTCTAGTTCATCTGAATGTCTGAAATCTGGAGATGGATTTATGAAAATGAGAGTCCTGTTTAGCCAAAAAATAAAAAATTTTAAAAAAAGAGAGAGAAAGAGAGAGAAGGGGAGAAGGGGAACAAGGACTGTTTAATATGATTTGAATAAAAGTAGGAAAAAAGGTGCATTTTGTTGGGTATTATATTTAGTTTGAACTGACATCTGGTTGTAATTTGCTTTCCAAGGCATTTTTTTTTAACCACTCCATTTTTTTATTTTTTAAATTTTGCATTTTTAAAACAATTATATAATTTAGAAGACAAAATGCTACTGTGGATTTCTGCACACTAGAGGGCACTAAAATATTTGAAGATAAAATTACTCAAGGTTTTACCTTTGCCGACTTTTGAAGGAACAGTTATCATATTTTTAAATCCTTTAAAAGAAGCACAGGGACTATAATAGAATTAGCACAACATTGTAAATATTGGTTTTGAAAAAATAAGATCACAATATTATTTTTTAAAGTGACAATGGCTTCAGGTTTTCCTACTGGAATGCTGAGTCTCAGGGTATTTGGTATGAACTTCTCAAACCCCTTCTTATAACGAATCTTTTCTTTTCCAAAACAGTAATTGCCAAACATATTTTTTATTAATTTTTAAAAATTTTTTATAAACATATAATGTATTTTTATCCCCAGGGGTACAGATCCGTGAATCGCCAGGTTTACAAACTTCACAGCACTCACCATAGCATAGCACATACCCTCCCCAATGTCTATAACCTCACCCCCTTCTCCCGACACCACCCCCCAGCAACCCTCAGTTTGTTTTGTGAGATTAAGAGTCCTTATGGTTTGTTTCCTTCCCGATCCCATCTTGTTTCATTTATTCTTTTCCTACCCCCAAGCCCCCCACATTGCATCTCCACTTCCTCATATCAGGGAGATCATATGATAGTTGTCTTTCTCCAATTGACTTATTTCGCTAAGCATGATACCCTCTAGTTTCATCCACGTCGTCGCAAATGGCAAGATTTCATTTCTTTTGATGGCTGCATAGTATTCCATTGTATATTTATACCACATCTTGCCAAACATATATTTTTTTAAGATTTTATTTATTTATTTAACAGACAGAGATCACAAGTAGGCAGGGAGGCAGGCAGAGAGAGAGACGGGAGGAAGCAGGCTCCCTGCGGAGCAGAGACCCCGGTGCGGGGCTCGATCCCAGGACCCTGGGATCATGACCTGAGCCAAAGGCAGAGGCTTTAACCCACTGAGCCACCCAGGCGCCCCATCATATTTTTAAAAAGATTTGATTTTTTTATATGAGAGAGAGAGAGCATGCAAGCAGAGAGAGGTGCAAAGTGGGAGGGAGGGGAAAGGGAGAGAACCTCAAGCAGACTTTGTGCTAAACAGGAATCTTGATATGTGGCTGGATCTTAAGACCCTGAGGTCATGGACCTGAGTCAAAATCAACAATCCAACACTTAGCCAACTGAGCAACCCGGTGCCCCACCAAACAAATTTTTAATAGATTTTCCACTGATCCATAATGATGAGGGAGCAGGAGTCTGGCTGAGGACAAAGCAAAAGCTGGCACCTTGCACCCCCTCTCCACCCGCTCCCCTCGGTAATATGTGTGATATTCCTCAGGCACCCCTGAGTGCCCTAAAAGAAAAACATAGTTAACTTGCAGAGATCACAATCCTGCAAGGCAGAAGTCTCCCTTGGTTTACAACTGTCCTAGAGATCTACAAACAAAGAAGTTACCTTATCAAGAGCACAATTTCCAGAGGCAAATATAACTCAGTTCCTCAAAGCCCTAATGTCACCCCCCCCTCCATAAACAAAACTGAAGGAGGCTGAGGTAGAAGGAAATGTAAATAAAGTTAAATCTCTTCTGAACCTAAATCTCACTAACAAAGACGCTTGATAGCAGGAATGTGACATCCCACCAGGAATCTCCCAACTATCTTGATGTTAATGGCTTGCCAAAAGGGAAAAGACAACATTGATGAAGCTGCAAGACCTCGGGTATCCGGCACCTTGTAGGCCCTCTTTAACATATGAAAGCTCCATTGAAACCTCCCTTTCCCTCACCTTCCCCCAACCACAGGGTACATAACCTGCCATCCCTCACAACCTGGGGCAGCAGGAGCAGCTCTTTCTGCCCACGGGTCCTGTCACCGTGCTTTAATTAACCACCATTTTGCACCAAAGATGTCTCAAGAATTCTTTCTTGGTCATTGGCTCACCAAATCTCACCTATGTTCTAGAACTTCATCATATAACAGTAACTTTTCTTGTCATCTTAGTATAATCGTACCAATAATGCTATTGAATGTTCAACAATCTACCATTTTTAGGGCTGAGAAACACTGGCCATTTATTGGCTGGATGGCTAATGTTCCAAGCCAGCAGATACAAGTTTTTATTTTATAGTTTTGGGAGGTACTTAAAAACAAGCATTTTTCAAACAGCCAATAACATGTTTTTAAGAAAGAGATTTCTTCCTTTATTTCTTTCTTTCTGTGGCCTTTCTTCTTATCCATGTACTTTTTCCTCTTCACACTTTGATATTCACTCTTAAATAGCTTCTTATGAATGTTAAAAATAAGACAACAGACTCAAAATGAAGATCGTTATTATAAGCCCAGGCCAAGAAACCAAGGCTTAATTAGTTTTGGTTCTCCCAGAAATGGAATTTTAAATCAGTTAATCAGGAATCACCTATCACCCCCTACTTAGGTAATCTGCCTGAGAGGCCCCTGCCATTCCCTAATGGAAAGTAACTTTGCAATCAACCCACTTTTTTTGCCTAGTATAACCTCCTTGTTCCATTTCCCTTCTGTCTATAAAAGTCTTTCATTTTGTGTAGCTACTTGGAGTTCCTTCCTACCTGCTATATTGGATGCTGCAAGATTTGAGTTTTGCTCAAACTCTTAAAAATTTGTAACATGCCTCAGTTTATCTTTTAACACAAGTCACACAGACACACAGACACACACACAACTTTTTTCCTTTCCCTTCTAGTCATGGGTGTCAACCAATAAGAAAAGGCAACAGGAGCTTTGGGTATGATAGATTGCAAACCACTCACAACGCTTGTCAATTTAGGAGCCATTTTCAATGTCTATCTTGGAAATATGCCTCTGGAAGTATAATGGGAGCAGAACGTAAAAAGTAGATTTAAAACAAGCCATTGAAAGACAACTGAAAAGGGTGATACCAAAGCAAAGAGACAAAAGTATTGATGTTGTAATTTATCATTTTGAAGAAAATGTAGACGTGCTTGGTTGGAGAAGTTGCGAGTCGGAGTTATTTGTCTTATCTGGATGATAAACGTTCAGGTAATCTGGTTTGAAACATACTCACAAAAAGTACACACATCTAAATACATCCATTGTTTTCATTGTCACAGAAATAAATCCATGAATATACCAATTGATATAAATGTCTGTGCCCATTAGAAAAGCTTTTTCTATGCACTGTCTTTAATACATTCAACACATAATAGTGACCATCACCACCACACACAAGGATAATGTTTAGTACTTAAAATTCTAACAGTCTACAGTAAGATGCAACATTTTTAAAATAGTATTTATAAAGATAGGATGAGATAGTTTATAACCTGAAAAGTGGATGTCAATGCAATACTCAATTTGTCAGATCAAATCAAATGACAGATCTGACATACAGAGGGACTGCAGTTCTAACCTTAAGTGTAAATGTTACATAGTAATGGCAGATCCTGGATGCATTATATTTTTTAATTTGAGTATTCAACTTTCTTTTCCTTAGTTCTCTGCCCCCTCCCCCCAACTTTCTGTGTTAGGTTTATTCTTAGACATCAGAGGCAACACACTGTGGTGTTTCAGTTTGTACCCTGGAGCCAAGCTGTCTGGGTAGAATCTTGGAGCCACCTTTTACTGGTGGGGTGAGTTTCAGTGAGTTGCTTAACTTCCCAACGGCCCAATTTCCTCACCTGTAAAATGGTAATAATAGCGAAAGTGGTGTTTCGTGAATGAAATGAAATTATTCATCTAGGGAGTTTAGACCTGTACTTGAATGGCTGTATACAAGTGTTTATTAAATATTTAAGGAGTAAGACAACTGAAGTAATGACATGTTGAGTTATTTATGATATTTAGAGAAATGGCACTTGATATTTTTCTATTTTATATACCTCCTTGCATGAAAATCCTGTTTTCATGATTAGATAGCAGCTTATTAAAGTAAGCGTAGCAAAGTAAGACCCTAAGCACCACTTGGCTCTGCTTTTTTATTTGATTGTAAACACATTTCCAGAATTGCTTAAAAGCACTAGATTCTTCAGTCATTCTTAATGTTACCTTTTTCCCATCTACTTTACACTATGGGTTTCAACACTTAATCGTTTGGTTATGCACCATACAAATATATATTCAACCCAATGTATCAGAATAAAAGTAAACCTCAAATCTTCCAATTCTCATCATTGGTGTCTATTTTGTGTAGCACCGAACACAGGTTGCCTTTAGTCCTTTAGTTGAAATTATGTGCGTGTGTGTGCATTTCTATGTTTTCTATGAACTCCAGACACTTATAACCAAAGATTGAAATGAATGAGGGATTTTTTTTTTTAATATTGATTTTCGGTCATGTGTATGTGTGTGTGTGTGTGTGTGTGTGTGTGTCTTCACATGTGCAATGGTTTTGAATTTCTTATTTATTTTACCTCTGCTGTCTGGAATCAGTTCAAATTAAAAAACAAAACTGTGGCATTTAATTTAACACAGCCCTATGCTAGATGCTAGATGAAATTGACCTGCAGGCCATATGATACACAGGCAGAAAGACATATAGACACATGATTTTAAGTCAGGACAGTATGCGTTATTAGATCCAATAGACCAAAAATGAGCTATGGAGATTGCAAAGTATGAGAATTATTCTTACAGATAATATTTAATTATTGAAATGGGTTTTAGACACAGAGAAGAAAATAATTTCTGCCAAATGAACCAACTTGGTCAAAGGTTAAAGAAATGGAGAAATGTATGACAGACTCCTGGTATGTAAGACCAGTAATAACTAATCAAATATAAATCAGCACTTCCCTAAGCAGATTCTATGTGCTAACACAGTTAATTCACATCAATTCTGTAGACCCTCATCATCTCAGTTTGATATGGAAAAAAACTGAGCTATTCAGAATTATTTCCAGTATATCAGATTTTCTGATGTTGATGCTGGAGGGAAGAGAGAACTCTATGAGGCATAATGAGGGCGTTTTGAAAAGGCATACACAAAAAGGCCATTTAAATATTATAGGCCGTTTTCATAATGCATTCTCTTTAATTCTCTAGCATCATCTCCTTTGTACCAGCTTAGATTTTACTCCATGATTCTGTTATATTGAACATCTTCCAATTCCTCGACTGACCTTTTTTACTCTTAGTTCTGGATGTTTTGAACTGTTGTTTTCTTTACCTGGAATACATTCTTCCCACGGACACCTCCATTTTCTTTGTCATTAATCTAGCCTCAATTTAGATGTCACTTACTCTGGGAAGCTATTCTCAGTATTCCTCCTCACTTTCTGACCTATAAAATAGAGCTTGGCCCTGAGCTAGCGAGCATTTTCCAATCTCCTTCCACGGAAGCTACTGCATTTTTGCTACAATGACATGGTAAATAATTTCTTCCCTGAACTTAAAAATCCCTGAAGACAAAGACCTGGTCCAAATTATCCATTATGGTAGCCCTTGTGTAAATACACTTATATATGAGTAAATTTTTGAATGAATTTTTTTGAATAAAGGCCTTTTGTTTTTTGTATGACAATTTGTAATGTGTAATAATAAAAATAGTTCTTGAGATAGTAAGAGGCACAGATCTGTATTATGGATGGATACCTTTCCTGGTGTAAAGAAAGAAAGGACTTGAGTTAACAAAATTCAAAATAGAGGTGAGTGTATTATATTAGAGGAGAGCCATTGAAGAAATTATACATGGGGAAAAAAGTGTGTTTGAGCAGTAAGTGCTAGGGACTATATCAGGCATTTTTATTTGTTGTTTTTGTGTCCAAAATCCATTTATCTTTGTTTTGGTGGTTGTACTTGATTTTCCTTTTGACAACCACTTTTTAGGGATACACATACACACGACTAAAGATTATTGAAAATTCACCAAGCTGAGAGAATGTAAACATGAATCCATCCATCTGTTAATAGCCACCATCCTTACTCTTTAGGTAAAGATGGCCAAAAGATAACTTCTCCAAACAGGGTAAAGCTGAATCAAGGGACTGAGGCACCGGATGCCCATCTGACATCATTTAATTTCTGGAACCAGCAATATCCAAAATCAAAGCCCTATTTTGACTTATTATATGAGTGAGTAAATATCTTCTTCTCTTTGCTTAAAACAATTTGAGGTTTTTTTTTTTCCCACTTGTAATCAGTAAACATCAGCCTAAGGTGAACTAAAGATGGTGAGGAATAGGGAAATAACAATTTAGTCTCTAAAATAAGAAGGAACTGGCACCTGGGTGCCACTTAAGTGTCTGCCTTCAGCTTAGGTCATAATCTGAGGGTCCTGGGATCAAGCCCTGCATAGGCCTCCCTGTTCAGCGGGAAGTCTGTTTCTCCCTCTCCCTCCTCCCGTCCCCTGGCTCGTGCTCACTATCTCTGTCAAACAAATAAACAAAGTCTTTAAAAATTAAATAAAAATTAAAAAACATGAATGACAATAAGAATAATTTTTGAGAACTCATGTATCATTTATATTTTACAATTTTATGTTTAGCGTAATGCAACATAATTTTAACATACTATGTTAATGAAATTCATCAAAACTACTTTGAGTTTTAAAATATATTGTATGTTAATTTAATATAAAATTTTTTCATACTAGAAAACTGAATTTCCTAGACATTTGAAAACTGGCTCTTTCCTATCATTGATTTACCCAATTATATTTTTACCAATTTAATGTTATTTTTGTCTCAACATTAACTCTGTATTTTATTTATATGTAACTTTATGACATCTTAACAATTGCATTAAATTATATATTGTAGTTTATGGTTGTAGTTTCTTTCTGTCTTTCTTTCTTTTTTTCTTTTTTTCTTTCCTTGAGAGAGAGAGGGTCCAAGCAGGGAGGGGCAGAGGGAGAAGGAGTGAGAGAATCTTAAGCAGGCTCCACGGTGAGCATGTAACCTATGTAAATTGTTGAACTTATTTAATCACCTCAGTTGAACAATGCTAATTACTTTTAGTTTCCTTCTTGGTATAATGTTGTGCCTTCCCATTAAAAAAATATGTATACATATACTTTCTTTTTTAAAATTATTTTTATTAACATATAATGTATTATTTGCCCCAGTATACATATACTTTCTTAACCCCATATTTAGCGATAAGAATTGTCATAAATAATAAGTTGTTTCTTAAATCAGTGTATTCTTAATTTTAAGTTCCCCGTAAATTTTACTATAAATGGGCATTTTCTTTTGATCAAAATAAACAGCAGTATATCTCTATCATCTTCTGTTTATGAAGATGTAGAAAATTCTCCGCTGAGCTCTCCCCCAAGTTGTCAGGAAGCAATGTTACTCACACCTTGATGAGATAACATGCAGAAATCTCATATATAAAATTTAAGATTTATTTTTCCTCAGGAAACAAATCTGAAAATGTTTCTTGTGATGTGCCTTTAGCAAGATACTTTTAGAATTGAAATAGTTTGACATAATTAGCATTTATAAGTAGTTTTGACTACATTTTGTCTCTGAAAGTGATTTTGCTTATTAATAATGTTACTTACATAAGAGCTATGTAGCATATATAAGTTATAAGCATAATATTATGAAGCATAGTACTGTAACTATTACTCATAAGCTACCTAGTCAATCTGAGAACTAGAAAATTTACAATATTTGAGTCTACTAATCTATCTCTCTCATAATCCTTTCCTCTATTTCCTCTCCCTCAGAAATATCAATGAATTTCCAAATCAATTTTTCTTAAAAAAAAAAACAACAGTGAAATTTATAATTTTTATTATAGTGTTTCTTAGAACAAACTACTGCATGTTGGAGAGAAAAAGACAGAGTGCAGTGAATTCATCTTTAGTAAAAATACACCTAGAATAATTTTTATTTACCAGCACACAACATTTTTTAAACAATAGGAAATCCAGGTTCATGTTTCTCTATGTATTGAATTCAACTCTGGATTTTATAATAGCACAATACCAAAACAATGATTTCCTGCTGAATTTGAGAAATATAAATAACAAAATTTGAACTCCTGGAACATTTATTACTTTTCTAACTTATGGTGCATATGGCTGTTCTTTGGCAAATCAATAGATATTCAATAGGCATCCAATTCCTAGTTTAGTGCAAATAACATTTCTCCCCAAATTTTAGAAATTTCTGAATGTATAAACTGATTGAATTTAAATGTAGTCTTAGATTTTTAACCCAACAATATGTTCTCTTTTGGCTGCCAAAGTAACTCAAAGGAACCATTCCGATTTGACAGTTTAGAGTTCAAATGCAATGAATCTAAAAAGAAATCTGCAAAATGTATAAAACTTGAAAACAATGTGGAGTTTTTTTTGGCTCTGATTTTTACTTTAGGATTATTCTGTCACTCTCATGAAATTTGTGAAGAATCTGATAGCCCTTAGAGCATGTCCTTATTATTTTCTAGTCATGTGGATTACGAAAAATCCTTTATTGATTACTCTCAAGTAATCAATGGGCAACATTATTCAATTACATGATAACAATTCATTCAGTTTACAAATATTTTATTTAAAAATATTTATTGAGTCCTTACTCTGTACCAGGTTTTAAAGATTTTTTTTTTTTTATTTGACAGACAAAGATCACAAATAGGCAGAGAGTCAGGCAGAGAGAGAGGAGGAAGCAGGCTCCCTGCTGAGCAGAGAGCACGATGTGGGGCTCAATTCCAGCACCCTGAGAACATGACCTGAGCCGAAGGCAGAGGCTTTAATCCACTGAGCCACCCAGGCGCCCCTGTACCAGGCTTTATTCCAGGCTCGGGCAACCTAGCAGTGAACAAGACAAATTTTGTGCCCCATGGAACATCAATAAATCAAACTGACCATTACTTAAAAAATTCAATATTAAAATGTGAATTCCAAATAGAAAATACCGGTTTTTCTTTCAAATTTTCATTTGAATGATTGGCATTTTATAGACAAAGTTTAAAATTACCTCTGTTAAAGGCCAATGATTACTTGGAATCATTAAGTCATTTATTGAGCAATGAATTTGAGAAGAAGTCAGGGTTTTAACGATATTTAAGAAATAAGTTTAGGGAAGAAATTGTCCAATTCAAGACTTGTGAATTAATACAGGCTTCATTATGAAACATGAGTCTTTATCAAGCTAATTTGAAATTCTGAGTGGGAAATAATACTAAACAATTGAAATATTAATATCATAACTACTTTCTTGTCTATGTGGTAGAATTATGATTTTTTTCTTTCTAGACTTGAAATTAAGGGGAATTTTATTTTCTACACTTCTTTAAAAGATATATAATTATGTTCTGTAGAACTTTATTGAAGACAAGTAGATTTTAATATTTATTTCTACTTCCTATTCTTGTTATTATCATTTTTATGAGTTCTCATAGAGGCAAATGCATACTATCACCCAGTTATATCTGTGACTCTACTTCCCATTGGAATGGTAGTTGTCTAAATAGAAGGATCCTTACTATGTTACTGGACAACACTTCTACATTGTTTGAAATGATAAAAATTGTACAGGATACAATGAGCTATTGAATTTTAGTTTGTTGCGTTATTGAGGTTTAATTTGTTGATGCTCAACTCATTGTCCTGGTACTCATAAGATGTGGTCAGAGTGATCAAAATAGAGTTCTGTTTTCATTTGGGGAACAGCATGTATTGTTGCCTAATAGTTCAGAAATACGGAATAGATAGATAAACACATCAGTTAGTTGTTACAGAGTAATTTCTGCATATAGATGTTTGGTTGATTGTAAGCATTAAAAAACTTGTTGTAAAGTAAAAAAATACGTATATATAATAGATTCTAAAAATGGTCCTAATTCTTTACCTCTCTGTATTTGTCATGTGAGTTTGCAGCCCTTATAAAATAGGCAGAGCTTTTCTCACACTATGAAGTTGACCTGACCTTGGAATGTGTTTGACTAACAGAATGCTATGAATGTGGATGTTATGGAGTGAATTCCCACTCTATATCTCAAAGACCGTGTGTGTTTTTATTAACTATGTTTGTGTTTCTACCATCACCACCATAAGAACATGGCCAGGCTAGCTTGATGTGGGATGAGAGACATGTGGAGCAGAGCTAATCACCTTGGTCATCCCAGCAGATTTCCACAGCTATATAACATGCAAAAGCATGAAGGGCCCATCTGAAGTCCACAGCACTGCCTAGATGATGACTGCAGATGAGTGAGAAATACACATATTGTAGTATTCCACAGGAGCTTTGTATGATTTGTTATGCATGATTATTGTGGCTTAAGATGATTGATTTAAAAATTATTTAAAATAGTTTTAAGATCTACCTCACATTTTTTGAAGGTTAAAATGTGAATAAATTAATTAATTATAGAGTGGTCATATGATTGATATTTTGGGTTCTGAATTCTAAGGACTTAATCTTGTTAGTTCCATTTTCATAATATATCTTGAAGATTTACACTTAAATGACTTAGCAATATCTCATTAGAAAAAGGTGAAAAGAATTAGTGATATGAGAAAAAATAAATAAAAATCTATAAAAAATTTATAAAATATTTTTATGAGTATAATTCCTCATGTTTGAATAAAAAAAAAAAAGGTGTCTCTGAAACCCAGAACAATTAATCCTTTATTTACACTTACTTTTACTAAAATGCTAATAGGTTAAATTTTTTTCTGTTTTTGTTTTTGTTTTTAAATAAGCTCTATGCCCAGTGTGGGGGCTTGAAATCATGACCAAAGAGACTCAGAGATCAAGAGTTGCATGCTCTATGACCTGTACCGGCCAGGTGCCCCAATTTAAGTATGTTTTAATAAGACTTCTTTTACTTAGAAGAAACTTGGTTCTATTGTCTATTTTTTATAGATATTCTTCCAAAATTAAAAAATCACAAGTGCAACTATTATGAAAATTAATTAAATTTACCTTACTTCACCCATTTATATGTAAGATAAAAGTGTAATCACAGAGAGATTCAAACAATAGAACAAAATGATGTAAAATGTATGGCATAAAAAGTAATTATATAGACCAATATTTATCGGGGTTCCATATCTGCACTGCTCTTAAACTTTGGAATGTCATATTAGCCATCCCAATGTCATATTAAATATGTAATTACTGGCCATGTTCTTATAATATTTCAATAAGATATTCACAATCAACCTTTTGGAAATCCTTCCTTTAAACCCTCAACCACAAACTGATGACAGGGTTAATCAGTGTTAACTCCTATAATTTTTGTGGTGGTACAAACAGATGTATACTTTTCATTTAGTTCAACTGATTGCAGAAAGAACATTATCCCATCAAAAAACACAGTCAGTAATAAGTTTAAAAGCTCACTAGAGAAAATATCCCCTGTCTAATTCAAATTCTCTTCCAAGCCATTACTTTTGTGAGGCGCTCAAGGGTTGATGTTAGTCTGGTAATGAAAGTAGTAGATGAAAAAATGCTTTACTTTCAAAGATCTACTAATGAAAACTATTTTCTCCTTTTATCTCTCTACTTTTCAATTTATCATAATCTAACTTTTGGTGGTGAACATGTTTTTGTCTTTCTCCCTTTTAAAAATAACCATTTCTTATATATTTCTTTACCCGGCTCTTCTAAGGTCTTTGCCAATGTCAGCATTTCTTTGCAGTTATCCCCACTGACAATTGCTTGTTTTCCCATTGGAGTGTGCTGGATTTTTATGCTTTGCTCTACTGCCTTAAGAATAATGTAGACTAATTCAAAAACTATGTCATTTTTCTTCATATGTTCACAAAAATAGAAAATTTAATATGAATGCTAATGCCTGACCTTAGAGGAACAATTACTTTTATTGACTATTTTAAAATAGCCAATTTAAACAAAGCTATTTTAATATCTTAGTTACAGTCACATTTCACAGGGCACTTAGATCTATAAGATAGTCAGTGATAAAAGCTGGCATTTATTATTTGCCTCATCTATTCCAGAAAAAGTGTTAAATGAATTATCCAAAAACTGGTCTTAAGGAATTACCTTTATTTTAGGAATGTGGCAGTTGAGGCTTACTAAGAAAGAGTCACTTCCTAAAAGTTGAGGAGCTATTAATTAGTAGAGCCAGGATGTCACCAAAGTGTGTCTGATTCTAGACCTATTTATAATGTAGTCAGTCACCATTGAGTTTCCAGGATAATGTTTTTTTCTGATAAATTTCAGCATCATCTTCATACCCTTTCCTCCATCATCATCATGTGTATTTAAGTTTTTGTAATGAATTCACCTTATTAACTAAAATCAGTTAGTCTTTATTTTTGAAGATCGCTTCATATTGTAATTTAGCAACAGTCTCAATTTTAAGACTATCAAAAACCAATGTGATCTTTGAGAATGGCAATATTCACTGGAATTAGCCCAGCTGGACAATGTAAAATGATGTTAAATTAAGGAAAGCAGTAGGTTATGCATATTGTCAAGTTGCATAAGGATGCAGAAAGATATCTTTGGATGTTGACATTAAAAAAAATCCACATACAATAAACACAGTATCATTCAAATGACTAGTGTTTAGTTTTTAAATTAATGACTTCCATGCCAGAGTAGACCCACACATTGCTTGGCTTACTTTAATTAAATTGAACCAGAAAAGTTTGCTCTAATCCTAGTTTCATTGTGAACTTGATTTTGAGAATACCATTTGATGTTGTCAGAGCCTGAAGATCTCTATTGATAATATAGAGGTTGTTATAATCTCTGTACCTAATTAGCTGTCACAACAATGCAATCTATTCAGACCAACTCAGTAACATAAAGTGATTATTTACCATGTGCAAGTTTTAGGAAATATATAAATGAAGAAACCTCTGCCCTCATCTCAGGATTTTGCAGTCTCTTATTAGAAGTAGACATTGAGATATATAATATGATGTGATAAGTGCAATAATATGTTCAAGGTATAGAAAATAAAGTAATTGATTCTGTTTATTTAGGCAATTTGAAGCTTCCATAAAATGAGTGGCTGATTGTACCCCCAAATCTGTTATAGGTTCCATTCATCCTTGTAGCCATGAGTGGCCAGGTTCGCAACTGTGACTTGTGCAGTTTTCTCACTTGAACAAAAATAAACTGCTGCCTTGGATTTCATCTTTTTCTTTTTCCAAGAAATCAGGTCCTTTACATCTCAGCTTGGACCATGAAGAAGAGTCTGGTGTCTAACAAATGACACAGCTAATGAAGGAGAGAACCTGAATCCCTGAATGACTTCATGGAGCACAGCTGCCTCACTAGCCTAAGCTTGCTGGACTGTGACATGAGAAGAAATGCACTTATTTGGGTCTCTTTGCTTTAATTAACCTAGCTTACCCTTCACCACAATTGATACAACATTTACACTAGGTCTCACATTACCAGACAGCAGAGGATGAGAAGCAGAGTAATTGGAATTGAGGTTGAGAGGGTAGTAAGAAACCAGATCCTTCAGAGCCTTAAGTTTCATAAAAAAAAAATATTCTGAGGAGAAATAAGATCAAAGAAAAAATGATTTGATTATGAAAGAAAAGTGTGTTGTTAATTTTTTATTGTATTGGCTTAAAATCCAATAAAGATGCCCATTAGGGAGGACAAGTGATTGTTCAGAATCTTAACCGGATGGCAGCACCATGATGTTTTCAATGTGACCCAGATAGGCTAGGTCACTCCATCTAATCAATTCCCACAGAAAACATTAATTTTTTTTAAGTCAACATGATCTAGCTGAACCTATGAGTCCTATGAAATATCTTTCAGTTTTGTGAAAGGGACTAGCCATTCATGGATAATGTGGCAGCTAGTATATTTTGTGCCTGCACTAATAATACCAATATTAATCTGATTCAGAACTTGTAACCTTTGGTTCCAGAAAGCTCTCTGAATTTTAGCATATAGTAACCTGTCAATGTGTGGGTCTTTGGTGGATGGATAAATCAGTTCCAGCTATTAGTCGGGTTAGTGACAATTTGCACAGTTGCACTCAAGTGAAATCAGAGCTAAACTTTTCCAATTCATCTCCTCCTACACTATCAATTTTCTTTACAGCCCTCTACAAATCATCAAAATTAAAAGATAACAAGCAGGACAGGTGATATGCCTAACCTATAGATGTAAAGACCTGTTTACAGTAAAATGTGTTTTCCTTCCTCCTTCCATCCTGGCAATTTCTCTTTGCCTTATATATAGGAACTTAAATATTAGTTTCTAGGATAGTGACCAACCATCCTAGGTTCCAACCATCCTAGGTTCCCTCAGACACAAATGTTTTCTTCAGATGAATGGTTTTTAGGGCTAAATCCAGGAAAGTTCTGGAGAAAGAGAGGAATTGTTCACCTTATTCTAAGGGCAGACAGAGAGAAAGAGGGAGATCCATGAGATAAATGAGAACAATTAGCACTGGGGACTTTTCCATTTATAATAATCTAATTTTTAAGCATATTTCTGTTATGAAGTCTTTGTTTACCCTTTTCTTCTCAGCTTTATAACACTGGGGGGGTTGTCTCTGAAAAATCATCTTTCTCCTTTATCAGTTAACTTCTTATGTCACTGGGGGACCTGGAGGGTGAGGGGCTTTGAACGCAGGAAGAAGAGAGAGGGACATTCTCCTTCCTATTTATTGCTGTCCCAGTCAGCATAGTCCAAACAATGGCACTTCACTTGGGCAAAAAATAGGTTTTTTGACTCTCAGCCCAGGCCTCAGCATGGCCTTTCCTGGTTTCCACAGAAGCTGGGAGGTCCTCAGCAATTTAAGCCCCAATTCCCAAGTGCTCTTCTGATCTCTTGAGTTAGCCTTCAGCCAGGCCAGACAACATCCCCTCCTCAGAGGTCTGAGTGCCAGCGTTGTCTGGCTTCTCCCCCCAGCTTCCAGATTCTGATAATCCTGCTTCCTATGTCTGGCAGCTGTTTCCTGCTGTTAAACTACCATTATGTTTCCTCAGTGTTCCTTTTTGCTTTTTCAGCCCTCCAAATGTAGAACCAAATCACTATACAAAATTATGTTTAAATATGTAGTGTAATTTCCATTTCTGTGCTCAAACCCTGACTGATGCAAGCAGTAATTTAAAATTAAAATAAAA
This sequence comes from Enhydra lutris kenyoni, assembly GCF_002288905.1. Classification (NCBI taxonomy): domain Eukaryota; kingdom Metazoa; phylum Chordata; class Mammalia; order Carnivora; family Mustelidae; genus Enhydra; species Enhydra lutris. The sequence continues at coordinate 18,014,930 of NW_019154091.1, forward strand.
AAACTCCTATAAGAAATACTAAAAGATTCTGTAACCAAAAAATGAATTTAAAAGTTACCAACCAATTAGCTTTTAGTTAAGATTGTTTACTATATCAGATTTTCCCCAAATGTGATCATGATTTTCTGCTAAATAACTAACCAGGTCCTAATTTAGAAAAGTCCAATCATATCACTTTAAAATTTCACCAGATATTTGAATAAGGCATAAAAATAAATTTTTGAAAATCTTTTTGTCTGACTAAAGTAAATATAATTTGCTTATTTCTTAGAAAACATAAGAGCATACTTGCAAAACTTATTCTCTTTATAAAGATGAACAATTTCTCTAGAGCACATTTAAATTTTATAGCTTACTATTTGCTGTATAAGTAAAAAGAAAGCAAAAATAGAAATTTAGTTTTCACCCTATTAAAAAACAAATCATGATCCCTATTGCTCTCTACCAAAAAGTTAATTACTTATATATTCATATGGTAATATTTTAGACTTTTTAAAAAATATGCATCTCTCAATGATTGTTAACATGGCAGACTTACTACTCCAGGCACAGTTGTAAACCCTTTAGTTATAAATTAATTTATAATTTAATTACTTGCTGAGGTAGGATTATTATTACTTCCATCTTACAAATAAGGAAATGGTGGCACAGAGAGGTTGCATTACTTACCAGGTCACATAGATTGTTGACGTTAGTAGCCAAACCCAGGCAGTCTGGTTCCTATTAGTGGATCCTCTAAATGGTCCCTTGCTGCTCATCCAAGTGGATACCGTGAAAAGTAGTCAATGTCTGGGCGTAAGAAGGACATGACACAAACAGTTATTGTTTTGAAGAACAGTACTCTAAGTAAGCAAATATAAACACAACAAAATAATATTATTAACCTTTTGTAAGAAATAGACAATTTTCATTTTAACTTAACATTACTCTTTATGCAACAGAAATTTTTTTTTATTTTTTGTCTCTATCTACATTGTTCTGCTGCAGAACATCTAACTAGGTTGTAGATCTGCCTATGAATCTAGTCCATATTACAGCTTGAAATTACAGGAATGTCTTCATGTAATTTCTTCAATGAGTGACTTCAATTCTTTGGCAATCAGAAATTCTTGAGAGAATGGTTTTTCAAGAAAAATAATTTTTGATTGGTTTCTACTACCAATGAATTGAACATATATCAAAATATAAATTCCTTGGTAAGAACAAGTCTACATCTTTAAGATCTATTCTACTATCAAATATATATTAGATACTAGATTTTAGATTGGGAAACAGAAATGAAAAAGCTCTGATTTTATTAAAGAAGTAAAGTATTTACATTTCATTAACAACAGTCATTCATTATATTAACATTCATGATCTATTACAAGTTGTAAATGAAAAACTCTGTTTCCTAGCTCCTGTGTAGGGAAAAAATCCAGCTCTTTCCTACTGTATCTTTCTTCCCTGTGTATCTCCATTACTTTTGCACAAAACACTTCTGACATTTCTGGGCACCAAACGTGTGGAGGTTTTTGCCCACATCAACAAGTGATTCTCAGTGACACCAGCAGGGTTCATAGGTAAGGGCTCAGTCTCATAAGATTGTCCCCTTTCCCCACCACTTCAAATGCCAGACTCAAAACAGGTCATTCCCTGTGCTTCTGACTAACTGACTATAGATTGGAGATTCCATTACCATCTCCTTGGATTCAATTAATTTGATAAAGCAGTTCACAGAACTAGGGAAATACTCATTTGCCAGTTTATTAAAGGATATGATAAAGGATATAGATGAATATCCAGATAGAAGAAATACATAGGACAATGTGTAAGGGAAAAGGAATAATATGATAGACCAACAAATGACCCAGAAATCTGAGTTATAGTCTCACAAAATCATAGAATATAAGAGGCTATAAAAACTATTTATATCAAATGTCTCATTAAATTTTTAAATACAAATTAAATCTTAGATATTAGTTAACTCATCTGAGATCATCCAGGAACAGAACTATAAAGAGACATCACTGATTTGATTAAAATTTAAATAATGAGAACAATTAAATGTCATAATCACAAGATACCATAATCATACTGATAATCATAAGACACCATAAGCTATCTTATAGGTAAACATTATTATTATCCTCTTTTACAGAAAACTCAGAGAGATTAAATAATGTTCCAAGGTGTAGTATGTGATATAATAAATGAATATTTTGGTTTTCAGCCCCAGATCCTGGCCAAAGCTTCAAAAACCCTTGTAATTTCCTAAATGATAAGAGAAATAGAAACATTTTTTTTTAAAATATGGTGTTTGTCCCTGGCTCCTGAAACTGCTCTAGAACAATAAAGTTGAAATGAATATCTCATTATTCATAAGGAGCTATTTCAACCATATCAGAGTTCATGTTAATGAGGTGATTTTTGGAAAGCCTCCAAGGATGGATGAAGGGCTCATTGCTGGGGGAACCAACCATGTGATTAGAGGGTTGGAACTTTTGCTACCCCCTGAGTCCCAGAAAGAGAAAAAGGATAGAGCTTGAGTTAATAACTAATGGCCAATGATTTAATCAACCATGCCCATATAATGAAGCCTCCATAAAAACCTTACCCAAAGGGGTTCAGAGAGCTTCTGAGATGATGAACAGATCTGTATTCTGGGAGGCTGACAGACTAACACCTAAGAAACTCTTATACTCAACCTCAACTATATACTTCAAACTTCGATACTTCAAACCTCAACCTATATATCTCTTCATCTGTCACTTTATCTCTTCCCTTTAAAATATCCTTTGTAATAAATCCATAATAGTAAATAAACTATTTCCCTGGGCTCTATAAGATGTTTTAGCAAATTATCAAAACTGATGAGGAGGTCATGGCAACCCCTGATACGTAGCTAGTTTGGACAGAAGTTGTGGCTAAACTGGGACTCACTACTTGAAATTGGCATCTGGGGTGATGGGGAAGCAGTCTTAGGGGACTGAGTCCTTAACCTGTGAAGTCTGTGCTAACTCTGGGCAGTTAGTATCAGAATTGAGTTAAGTTATAAGACATCCAGTCAGTGTCTGCCAAGAACTGGAAAATTGCTTAGTGTGGAAAAATTTATACATCTCATGTCAGAAGTGTTATGAGACGAGGAAGAAGTAAATTTGCTTTTACAAGGTTACAGAGATGATAAATTGTAGAACTCATAAGCAAATGCCTCAGTTTCTTTCACTCTGTATGAACTGCCTCCCAGGACACTGAATTCCATAAGATTCAGGATGGAACACTTGGGATCAACATAATGTTGTCTTTATGGAACCATGGGCCGTATTAGATGGTTCACCAGAGATGGATCAATAACCCATACACAAGGAGAGCTCAATGAGTTGCTGCATTCCAGAGGACAGAACTAAATGTTATGATTTCGGCCTCATAACAACAAGGAAAAGATCATCAATCACATTTAATTGAGTACCTAAGTCATTTTAGCTTTTTATAAATGTTTCTGGGTTGAATAAAAAACAGTCATTTTCCAGGTGATGCAGAGGGCTTAATATCCCAAGAGGCAGTATTTCCCAAGTGATAAAGATATTTATGTTTTAGTTGTAAGAATGTCTAGCAGTGAAATGTTGGACCTGACATATACTGGCCTATAAGACATGATTATTTAATCCCAGAAATTTTACAAGTTGGTCAAACCATATTGGTAGCTTGGAATTGGCAATGCTGGCAGAATTTATACCATGGAAAAGAACACGTTACAAATAACCAGCCTCCCCAATCTTCGAAAAACCAGTTGTTAACTATTTACCAGGATACCACTGCCCTTAACAGTCTGTGATTGGTAAGTTACCAAAGTCTGTATAATAATCAACTTTATTGTATCATCCATCTTCTGCTCCAGCTGGTAGTTTCTTCTATCCTTATGACTTCTTTGCCTCTGTAAATTCTCTTTCCTACTTCTCCCTGCTCTACCAATAAAAATCCTACTTATCATTTGCTAGAAATTTTCCACAGAAACTTTAGTTTATGGTTTTTGCTATCTTCTATTATTTCTTCTACTCCTATAGTTAGTTTAATACAAATTTTCATTTAATCCATTTCACTTGGTTTCATGTATGTTAATCTCTTTTTTCCATATATGGAAATCATCTTATATTTATTTTTATTTTTTAAATCTCACAGCCCAAGCATGGATTTGTGCATCCTATTTAGTGCTTAACTAAAAAATTTGGAATATAGAAGATACATTGAAAGACTCTGAATTTTTTTATTTTCTTTAACCAATTTTTATTTACTTTGACCTGTCAACATTTACCATCTTAATGTCTAACAGATATCTAGTAAGTCCAGCTCTCTGCCTCCTCCTCTTCTTTGTTCATTTTTGTGGGATAAAACACACACTCTAACTGGTCACTAAGCCTATGGAGTACTTAAGGCTTCCTGCTTGTTGTACTATAATTCTCTTGTTCATTTATCCTACTTCAATACCTAATAGGCATCACATATTTAACATGTCCAAAAAATAAGTTTCTAGTCTTCATCTTTAGAATTAAACCCCCAAAACCAACTCCATTAAAGTTAATAGTAACTTCATTGTATCAGACAGCTTTTGCTGTGTAACACCCTCCTCCCTCCATTTCAGTGGCTAAAAATAGAAATCAATTAATTAGCTAAATTTATGTGGGCTAGCAGTTTGGGCTAGAATCAGTTGAGCAATTATTCTACTGCTCTAAGGTGGGCTTACTCATGTATTTGAGGTTAACTACCATTCAGCTAGGTTGGTTCTGCTTTGAGGGATTGGCTGGTTATTACCAGAGACAATGAGGGTGATTGGGCTGTGTGCTCTTAATCATCTGGACTCCTGTTTAGACCTGTTTGCTTGGAGGCTCAGGGTTTCAGGTGAGCAAGAGGGTTAGCCCCAATATGCAAGCACTTTTAAGGTCTTACAGTTATTGTTACATTGACTAAAGCAAGTCACATGGCCAAGCATAGATTCAGCATAGGAGTATTGAAAGAAATAGCCTTGTATTCAAAATATGTGGATAAAGGAATGAGAGAACAAAGTGGATTTATTTGTGTAGTTAATCCACTCCATCAGTCCTTTATTGGCTTGCAAAACTGTAAGGTTATCACCTTGTCTCCTACCCCACACCTAATCAAGAAGGAAATCCAATGGGTTTTACCTTTAAAATATAGTCAGAGCGACACCTGGGTGGCTCAGTTGGTTAAGCAGCTCTCTTCGGCTCTAGTCATGATCCCAGGGTCCTGGGATGGAGCCTACATAGGACTCCCTGCTCAGCAGGAAGCCTGCTTCTCTCCTGCTGCTCCCCCTGCTTGTGCTCTCTCTGTCAAATAAATAAAAAAAAAAAAATCTTTAAAAAAAAATAGCTAGAACCCAACCATTTCTTACCACTGTCACTGCTTCCCAATAGTTCGAATCATTGTCACCTCTCCTCTAGTTTGTTATATGATCATAATCAGTCTTCCTTGGGCACCTGGGTGGCTTAGAGGGTTAAGCCTCTGCTTTCAGCTCAGGTCATGGTCTCAGGGTCCTGGGATCTAGCCCTACATCAGGCTCTCTGCTCAGCAGGGAGCCTGCTTCCCCCCTCTCTTTCTGCCAGACTCTCTTCCTACTTGTGATCTCTCTCTCTGTGTCAAATAAATAAATAAAAATCTTAAACAAACAAACAAACAAAAAAAAAACTAGTCTTCCCTCTCTTGCCTAACCCCAAGTCAAACTGTTCTCAACAGTGCAGCTAAAATGATCCTTTAAAATGCAAATCAACAACAAGAACAAAATAAAAATAAGTAAGTACATAAATAATATATAAATCAATGTAAATCAGATCATGCTGCTCCTCAAAGTCCTCTGATGATTTCTTATTCAAATAGCTAAATATGTGAAAAGACCCACATTCCCTATAAATTCTCCTGCATTGACTCCCCTACCACATCCTTTCTATCTGCATCAGCTCTAACTACACTAGTCTCCTTGCTGTTTCTCAAACCCACTTGGTACGTTTGCACCAGGGACTTTTTACCTCATGGTCTCTGTCCTTGTAACACTCTGGGAGGCAGATCGCCACACTGTTCTCCCACATTCCTTTTCAGTCTTTCTACAACTTTCCCTGTGAGACCTTTTTTGATCACTCTGTTTAAAACTACAGCCTTTGTCTAAATGTTCCCATGGAAATTATCACCATCTAACTGCTGTACATTTAACTTATTCTGTTTATTGTGTCTTTCCTATCATTAGAATAAAAGCTCTATGAATTGATGTTTGTTTACTACAGTATCACAACATCTAATGTATTTCAGGCACACAGTAGTAAATTAATAAATGAAAGTTTGAATAACCATTGAAGGAATAAAATACTAATAAAGGACCAAACCTGTCCTAGGTACAAGGCATGTAGTAGTGAATGTCAGACTAAGTTCCTGTGGTAGATTGTGTAATTGTTCCTAATTATTTGGTGCCCTCCCTCTATAAGGAATATACTTTTTGCTTATTATCATATGACTTGCTGTGTGCATCTAAGCAGGGAGACACCATTCGGCTGACATCAAGGTTAGCCATGCTATTGGTATGACCAATGGCATATAAGCAAAAGTGATGTATGCCATTGTCAAGAGGAGATTTTAAGAGCCTATGTAGTTTTCTGCTATTATTCTTTTCTGTGTGCCATAAGAATGACATGTCTTAGATAGTGATGGTTTCTTCAATCTGGATTCCAGAATGAATATTTGTGGAACAGAGCCTCAGCTGACATACAGCTGACACATAATATGAACAAACATAAACCTTTGTTTTTTTAAGCCAGGAAAATTATGGGGTTATTTGTTATTATAAAATGACTCAGGAAAAGCTAATATAGTTTCTGACCTTGTGAAGTTTATAGACACAAAAGGAACGCCATCAAATCTACTGAAATATTTCTATGTTTTATTTAATTAAGTTTAAATCGTAAGGGAATCAACTGGACATGGAAACTTAACGCACCACAAAGAAAACAGAAGTCAGGTGTGTCTGAAGAATGCTGGGAATCTTGCCCATCTTTCTTAAGATATGTCTTTATTCTGGCCAAACTCATGCCTTCTCAAATCTGTTTATTTGGTGTCTTTCTGTTCTTCAGAGACACTCTGTGTAGAAGCAAGTCACAGAGATGAGGAGGAACATGTAAAGTTGACCAAGTTGTCACAGTTTAATGTGGTTCAGGATTCCTATTACATTGAGTCATTTAAACCCTTTAAAATTCTCTTTTATTTTATAGATTTTAATCTAGGCAGTTTATTGTGGAAAAAATTTAACATTTCAAGTATGAAAGAGTCATGGTTTGAATCTAATAGCCCAACTGAATTTCTGTGAGTAAAACCCCACAACCATTCCAGTGTATAAGCAAGTACTAGGGATAAAACAGCAGGAGGGAATGCACACAACTTCCAGTTAGAAAGAATTTCTATAAGCTTATGCCTTGAAGTCCATCCTCAGAGGCCAATACACAACTGATTCCAACAACATGCTTCTTTGTTCTTTGTTTGCCTGTGAGCCAAGTTTTACATTTAAACCAAAAACGATGTGTAACATATTGTCACAAAAAAAAAAAAAAAAATTAAAAAAAAATCACATTCATAAAGTTAACTTGTTTCTTAGGTAATTCTTTATTATGTTTCTGAGTGTTAAAATGGGGGAAAAAAGTAAATTATGTCCCTGGGAATGATCAAGGGAATAAAAATCTGAGTAAAACTCAGTGATAGGAAAAATGCATGATGGAGACTTAGAAACTTAGAAAACTCAGTTTCAGAAGTAAGCTTAAAGGAAAAGCTGGTGTCATGGATTTTGTCACATAATAGTAATGTCATTCATATTAATTTTCAAATCTTCAGTAAACATATCTTTATAGGGAAGGTCCTTTAAGAGAAGTTATTCCTTGTGATCAAAATTTCTTTTTTTTCTTCAAACAAAATACCTCATACATTTCACATATATATGGTAATTAGAAAATAACATTCAATCAGTAATTATTTATATTTTTTTAGAATTTTATGTAGTACTTGAAACTTAAAGGGGAAATGTATGTAGCTTCTTCGTAAATTATGAAGTAGAATAATAAAAGAAATTCGCAGGGACCAACTACCTAACATGAGCTAGTCATTCTAAGATAATGCTATCCCTACTATCTTTCTCCTTTTTTATCTCATTTCCCTATAACCCCCACTTGCCAGAGATAAGTGCATTTCTGGATTTTGGTTTATTATTTCCTGATAACTAACTCTTTGGTAAACTCCTGTTATTTATTCTCCTATCATGTTTGAGAGAATGGCATGTAAAAACCCACTATATAAAGACACCATCTTTTTCCATCTCATATCCTACTCTTATGTGTCTGTCTTAAGTCTCTTTGGGCGGCTCTAATCAATATCATAGGCTGAGTGGCTTAAACAACAGTCACAAACATTCATATGTTGAAAACAGCTCAAGTTTTCAACATATGAATTTTGGGGGAACACAAATATTCAGTCCGTAACAGCACTAGAATGAACAAGCTATTATTATTAAAATAATAAAAAAATTTCCATCATAATAATGTTGGGATTAAGTGACTGGCTATGATCTTTACTAATCTTCACAACAACTATATGAACCAGATAGAAAATGTGTAATTTTATCTCCAAATTATAATAAATAGTATTGATTGTCAAAGAGGATAAGTGATGTTTTCAAAGTCATGTTGATAGGGAAATAGCTATGTCTAGATCCCAAAGTACCTTACCAATATTTTGGTGGGGAATAATCAATGAGCTCCTATTATATACCAAGAATTATCCCTAGCTTTTTCCAACAAAGTGATGAAGTATATACAGTTATTATCTTCAGTTTTCTGTGGAGGAAACTGGGACTCAGGTTAAGAAATTCATCCATGATCACACAGAAGGAAAGTGGTGACGCTGATATTTATGTCAGGATTTATATGACTATAAAACACCTTCTCTTACCTACTTAATTATCTTACTTTCAAGTTATTTGGCCAAGTCATTTCTTCTTTTATATACAAACATAGCCATGATAGGATTTCAGTGAAGGAGGGCTCAATATACATTAATGTAACAGGAAAAATTTTTCAAGGAGAAAGTATAAAATTTAAAGGATCTAGAAAGAACATATAAAGAGAGGGTATCATAAGTGAAGTAAAAAGATGAAAAGTACCATAATTAAGAACAAAAAATAAGCAAATGTTATGGGGTGATGACTAAGCAGCTGAGTTATCAACTTTACAACTCAGGAGCCATGGGTCCTGTGAGCAATCATGAATAATTTTTGTTCATTACTTGGCTAGTTGTGTGTATTACCAGGATTCATATCTTCATTCAGATAGTCTATGCAGTATCATCACAGTATGACAAAACTGACGTTAGCCACGATCACTGGCTCCCCCTATTTGCATAGCCCTTCATTTCATAGGGATAAACCAGGTGTCTTAGTCATTTATGCAACAAAAGTCACTGTAAATATCTCCTTTAGAATTCAGAGAACTGAGTGAGGGGGTATTCTTCAAGCACATTTCCTCTTCAGTTACTCTCTGAGTCATACTGGAAGAGCATCTCATAATGATGTTATTTTACTCACAACCCAAGTTTGAAGTTTTGCGCTGGCAGTACCATGAATTAAAATTTTATAAGTTATAGAATTAGGAGGATAATATTGTCAGCTACGGTTAATAATGGCAGAAACAGAGAGGCAAAGAAGTGCGGGGAAGAATATTGTGGGGGATGAAAACTTGTATAAAGGAAGATTTATGAAGATCTGGTAGTTATTTTTGAAAGTTAGAATAAAGAATTAATAGTATTTCTGGGGCGCCTGGGTGGCTCAGTGGGTTAAAGCCTCTGCCTTCGGCTCAGGTCATGATCCCAGGGTGCTGGGATCGAGCCCCACATCGGGCTCTCTGCTCAGCAGGGAGCCTGCTTCCTCCTCTCGCTCTCTCTGCCTGCCTCTCTGCCTACTTGTGATCTCTATCTATCAAATAAATAAATAAAATCTTAAAAAAAAAGAATTAATAGTATTTCTAAGTAAGGGTGTGAAATAACCTAATTTCTGTGTTAGGAAGAACTTTTGTCACCAAGTGATGAATCTCATAGAGAGAAGAGAGATGAATCTCATAGAGAGAATCTCATAGAGAGAGTTAAAATCACAAATTCTCTTTGTTTACAAATTTTTAAAATGAATTCATTAATCAACCAGTAGTTAGTAAGTACCGAGTGTATGTCAGACACTTCTATGCTCAGTGAAAAAGGTAGCTATGATTCTAGCTCTTGAAAACCTCATAGTATAATCAAAACAGGAATTAAACCAATAATGTAATTTGAATATTATAAAAGGAGTTCAAAATAGCATGGGAATACAAAAAAAGGTGATAGTTTCTCACTGGAAACTCGTGAAACAACTTCAATATTAAATATCTCATGATTCATTGCAGTCATGCTGTTTTGGAACTTCTGATAAAATCGTTAGTTGTGCTTTTATTCCAAATATGAATTCACTCATTTTATTAAACTAATTTTGCAAGAGTTAGCTACTAAATATGCAAAACCAGTGATATTTATAATGGTGCCATTTATAAAAATCATGCTGAAACTCAATGTTAAAGCATTTAGAAATCTCAGATATAAAACTATTGGGAATAGTTGAAAATGGAGAGAGGAGAAACAATGTCTGATGGGACAGGACAGACTTCTTGGATTAATGGAAGCAGAGACAGAAAAAACATAGAGACCTTTGAACCTCATTTCCCTACTCAGGAGGAGGAAACACTTTGAGATGTGTGTGGGGAGCGTAGAATATTGTACAGGCACACATGGAAGACTGATGGGAATGTGTAGATGTATCATTTCTGTGTATTCCAGAAATTCTTTGTATTTTTTCTGTATATAAAACCTAGAATGGTATTATATGATTTTATGCTTTGGTCAGTCATTGCCTAAATTGTTGGACTGTGAAGTCAAAAACCAAGTTAAACACATGTGTAGTTTTAAAAACCACATTCATAAAAATGCATCTCAGTTTGAGGGAGTTGGGAATAAAAAGGATTCCTTCTCAGTCTTTGTGGTTACAAGGCAAAGAGACTCTGCTCCCAAAGAGAAAATTAGATGTCCTTATGAAAAGGGCATGCATCGTTAAATTATTTTTCCATTCCTTAAAAATCATAATACTCATTGATAAAACATTTTGACTTAGTAATCAATCTGTATACCTGCCTGGAAAGGTCCACCATCAATTTTGTGTCCAACAGATTTTTCTAAAAGCTTAAAGAATGTACCCTCAATAAATCTTTACTGATATATTAACCAATGAATAATTGATAATGTGAACATGCTCAACATTTTCTCAAGGGAGGTGAGAGAGAGATAATAATTTATAAAGTATTTTATAATAATTATACAGAAATCAAGGCTCACATCTTCTTTGCTGCAGGATGGTCAGATACAGTTTATTATTCCTCCTATTTAAGCTTTGCCTGTCTAAATATAGCCACCGTACTTAGATATGATTTGAAAACCGGAACACCAAAAGGCATTAACTAACTGTTTAAGTAAGTAATTAGGGAATTCTTCCACATCTCCAGTAGGAAAGTTATCAATGATCTTAGAGTAGATGCTGATAGCAGGCATTCGAGATTTTAACATAGAGGGAAAAATGTATTGGTACAATTAATTAAAGTAAAGTATTGGTAGGATTAAAGTAAAAAACTTAAAATTAAGTAAAGTAGTATTAAGTAAAAGGAATGACATTCATGAAGACAAGTCATCATTTCATTTCTTGAATTTTAAAATCTAAGATTTGGAGAAATAATGGGTGAGAGAATACATTCCAGAGTACCACAGTACACTTACTTTTGTGCCTAAGAATGTTTTAGCTTTTTCTTCATGTTCATCCTCTCTTCCCCCTCTGCCTTATAAATTAACACTCAATGTCTAAGATGGAGTAGTAATTGACTTTAATATTATGGTATTATAGATATTTGTTGCAATACTGGAGAGGTAGGTCTTATTATGTCCATTTTATAGGAAGAAATCAGAACCCAACCAGAATCTCACCGGCTCACCAATGTCAAATAGCAAGTGGCAGGACCAGGACCTACTCAAATGCTCCCCCTCACTCCACACCTGTGAATTCATCTTCAATCACAGGTTTTCCCTTCTTCTGACAGTTATCTTATTTTTCTAATTAGTTTAAGAATTGACATTTTGGGTTTGAATTCCCATCACATTACTTTTAGTGCATACAGTGTCTTCCTTCCAACCTCCTCCTGCTGTGCCCCACCTTTATCTTGTAGGCTGGGTAAGTATATGCTCTCATGGATATAGATGATATAAATAAAGACTCACGTGGTCCCACCTGTGGTTTCCTTACATTAAGCTCTTTTATTATAATAATTAATCATATTTGATATTTCATGAACATGAGATTATTTCATTACTTTGTTAATTTTGGAAGTGAAAAAATTTGAATTTGTAATATATTTTAATTAAGGCTTAACCTGAAATATATATAATGAATCTTGGTATACCTATGTGAATGTCTAAGATAAGCACAAATATCACCAATTCCATGGTTTGAATTTTATCTTAAAATCTTTGTAGGAAAAAAAAAACATATATAATAAAGATGATTAACTGTCCTACAATTAGAGCGATGGATCTTGTTGCCTTTCACTGCATGACATTTTTTTCTTGTTTATGTGACCTAAATGGTAAGAGTAAGCAATATAAATATGAGCATATATGATTTCATCAATGCCTTTCTAGTTATGTGATTTATAGTGAACATGTGTGTACAAGTACACATCTGTGTGTGTTTGCTGCATATTCTTAATCTGGTAGCTATATAAGATGGTTCTGTAACTTCCTTTTGAGAAAGTCTCTGTCCAGATGCTTCACATAGGATTCCACCCCTAATATCAGGGTTAGGACAGGCAAGTGGGATACTCAAGTTTGACCAAATGAAAGAGAACGTTCTCTTGCAGGCAGAGATGATTAAGTGATGAGTACCCAAACAAAGCCATTGAGATACAGTGTGATGCTTCCTGGAGCCAATGAAAGAGAGGCAGGGACTATTCCCCATTAGGCTTAAACCTGACAGGCTGGGGGGCTGAGAACAAAGCCAGTCTATTATATTTAGAGCCAAGACATTTAGAGAAAATAAGTCCTGTTAACAGCGTTTGGGGCTCTGGATCAAGCTGCACCTGAAAACTTACAGCTGGACATTTCAGTTACATAAGGCCATAAAATTTTTTGTGTTGTTGTTTAAGCCTGTTTGAATTGCATTTCCTGTCATCTGCAAGAAATAATATTAACCAATACAAAACAGATGACTTGGATACAGTGACCTAACAGAACCCGGTTTATATTACTAGCTTTAAAACTCAGAATTTTAAGAGAAAGAGTTCTGTTTTGCATAGCAAATGAAAAATAGTTTGAAGAATGGGGTATGTGGGAAGAAAAAGAGCCAAAAGAGTACTCATGTCTATCCGGACACTGGACACCAATAACAATAATATTTATAAAGCAGTTCACTATTTAAAATGGCAAGCAAGTCGGATGTGGTCCCTGCACTCAAGGGGCTTAGTGGAGCAAATGCCAATCAGAGATTTGACAAATAAGTAAGTAGAGTTTGAAACATTGTTTTGATGAGGGTTAAATTTAGGAGGGTTAAATTATACAATGAAAACACATGGGAAGTTTACCTGAAATAATGCATTCAGGCTGTCACCAGTGGATTTGATGAGTAAACTTAAGTGAACAGGAATGGTTGGGGGGGGTGGTCAAAAGAATTGTTATTTGAGCCAAATAAGTATGAGGAAGACTCTATGCCAGGAAGTGAAGATCACTTTAAAAGATTTAAAATCCCAGTGGAGCAGCCAAAAAAAAAGTGAAAGGTACTTGCAAAGGATAACTTGACCTGCTGGACCAAAGATTCTATACAGGGAGGTAGGAAGGTCAGGAGGCTGCCAGTGAATAGAGAATGAAAAGTAAAATAAAAAATTGGAAGGTCCCAATGAAGATTTAGGACAGGGAATGCAGTAACTGAGAAGGATTCATAAGAGTGAAAGGTATGGAATCATGATTCCAGATAAGACAAGTTTGTGGAAATGGCACTTCAGTGTACGGTAGAGAAGGTTAGTTATCAAGGTAAAATGGGAGAAAAATTTCTTACAAGCAATAAAGTTCAGAGCTCAACACTGTTAGATAAGTTACCCATAATATTACTTACATCACCCAGTTTGAAAGCAGGAATTGGAATGTAACAAAAAAACCAGTCTTACAAAGAATTAAGGATATTTACATGTGACAGATAGCAGGAGGCAAATAAAATATTGAGAGCTACTTATTATTGAACACAGAAAGTATTCAGCAAATGCTGAGCATTTTGTTTATACATATTATTTTAACTAAGATTCACTTATCCCCGTCAGGGAGGTACTTGATACTTTTGATTCTAAAAATGAGGAATTAAACATAGAGCAGAGTGAATATGTAACTTGCCAAGTCACATAGTCGGGATTTGAACACATGGTTTTTGACTTCGGAATACATACTCTTAGCACATATGCTCTTGTGTGAGTGCCAATGGAGTGAAGGAAGCAGCAGTGGGAACATAAATGAAACTGACTCCAGCAGGAGTTTTGGAAGCATATTAGACAATAATCTGCAAGAGAAAAAAGAGGGATATTTACCAAGCAGTATGGAGATGCCAATAAGATGGCATCATTTGATGTCAACATTTGAGAGTGAGAAGGTTTAGAACCAATAGTCTTAGGACAGTTGTTATTTTTTTGTTTGTGGTTTGCAGACATAGACCCTCTGGTGGACAGAGTACAGGCTTGAGTTAAGAAAAATCAATTTGCACCTGAAGTTCCTTGCAAATAATTTACCTCCCCATAGCTACTATCCGTGGTAGTCTTTTCCCATACTGATTATGTTCCTCGCCATGACAATAATCAACATGACTGTGACCTGATTCTACTTATTGGGGAAAACCAACATGATTGATTCAAGGAGGGACTTAAAAGGTGCTTGTTCATTGGATTTTCCCCTCTCTTGGGGCACTTGGGAACCTTGCAATGATCACTGTGTGAAAAGCCCTTCTGGTCGCTGGATGAAGAGGTGCTTGTGTCATCTGTTTATTAATCATAATGTTTAGATTCATTAATCTTGTAGTTTATTTTTCTGAGTTTTAAATAGTTACATCTAGTACATGAAGAAGTAATAATTCTAGTTTTTCTACTCAGATTTTTCTTTACTTTAATATTTTTCTTGTTATGTCTTCAATTTCAACTCTTTGAACTTCACTTCTCACGTCTGACGTAATAAAAATCTCATAATCTCTTTGTGAGGATAAAATAAACAACAAAAGGAATCAATCAGCAGAATCTTTGGCACATAACTTGTGCTAAATAAATCATTATAGTCTCTATTAATGGGTCCAAAGCTATAGAGTTTTTCACCATTCTTACTACATTTCAACATTTCAGAATAAATATTGGTTATAAGAATCATTTTGGAAATGTATGTCTTTTCTCTGTAAAGTGATTTCAAAATTTTTTAAAAAGCTTCAAGGTTGATACTCTATTGATATACTATCAATACTCTATATTAAAATTAAAGAAATTAAATCACAGTTGGTAAGCTTTTTTGGGTTTCATTTAGAGTATCTTAATCTTTTATATTTTTCAAAATGTTACATACATCTTTATATTTTAAATATTAAAAGTAGTCAACTGTGTTTAAATTACTAAATACCCATCCATGCTACCAGGACATGTAAAACACCATATAAATATCAATTTTATGGATTGCAAAAATAACTTTGAAACCACATTAAATTTCTAGATTGCATACTACAAATGCAACCATCTGTTTCGAAGTACTGAGACAATAATGTTTAGCTCATATGACTTGTGATTATTAAGGGAACTAACATAAGCCAACAATGATCCTTAGGGCATAAGAGGAACTCACAGAAAGACACTTGTTATTATTATCATCCTTATTATCTCAGCTTTATTATTTAATAGAATCATCACAGAATAATTGTTAGAATACTACTGAAATATAATAAATACAAAATAAATATAAAAATAAAGTTAATAAGCTAATGAGCAGTATATTTACATTGTCCCTATAGAACTTTTTCTCTAATTTCTTTTTTTTTTTTTTAAGATTTTATTTATTTATTTGACAGAGAGAGACACAGCAAGAGAGGGAAGACAGAGGAAGTGTGAGAGGGAGAAGCAGGCTTCCTGCTGAGCAGGAGCCTGATGGGGGAATCCATCCCAGGACCCTGGGATCATGACCTGAACCAAAGGCAGATGCTTAAAGAATGAGCCACCCAGGCACCCCTCTATAATTTCTTTTCATTAGTATGATTTAGGATTTACCTTTTCCTGAAAGGTCTTTGCATATTTACATTTTCTGTACTTATTAAAATGGTGACCAGTAATGTTTTTTCTTTGCATGAAATATCATAACAAGCCTTACTATATTGTATTTACTTGTAAAATTTTAAAACCTTCATTAATTATCATAATGCCAATATATCATAATATCAATATACCATATATCAATATACCATAATATCAATCAGTCTAATGTCAATGCTTTAACAAGGTGAACTAAACAGAATAGCTAAGTTTAAGAAACTAACAATTCATAGTTTATTTGGATAAACAAGTAAAAGGAACTTAGAATGTAGTTGGAGCACATAAAATATGTTTGGAAATATACATATTTACTATTTAGCAATAGGATTTCTTTTTGACTTTCATGTAAAAAATTACCTACATAGTTGTAATTGTATGAGTGTCAGATTTAGAGAAGGCAGCAGTAACTACTTATTTTTGACTTCAGGATGGCATGCTGAATGACTTTCATATATGTGTTTAATGGGATACAGTATCTGTTGTTTTATTTTGACAGCTATAGAAAACTCTTTTTTATTAAGTCTTTAATATCATTCACTGGGCTAAGCATAAATATGTTTAATTATAAAAGCTAGACCATTTTAAATTTTGGAATATCAATCATTTAGGGAATATGTTCATTCTCTCTCTCTTTTTTAAGATTTTATTTCCTTGAGAGACAGAGAGAGTAGAGAGAGAGGGAGAAGCAGACTCTCTGTTGAGCAGGGAGCTGGACATGGGGCTCAGAATCCTGGGATCATGACCCAAGCCAAACGCAGATGCCTAATGACTGAGCCACCCAGGTGTCCCTGTTCCCTTCATATCTTGTGTTAATTTTACATCTGGTATTTATTCGTAGTATTTTTGTATTTTTATATTTTTATAGACTATTTAATTTCATATTTTCAGAGGAGAACTCAAGATGGTTTTCTATCTGGTTCCAAGACTGAACAGTAGGAACCAGAGGAGAGAAAGGTCCTGAAAAATGTCAGAATGAATGCTCAGTCAAATGCTTCATAGCCACTAAACTAGCTTAATCATTGTGTGCTTTTAAAATATGGAAGTAGGGCGCCTGGGTGGCTCAGTGGGTTAAAGCCTCTGCCTTCGGCTCAGGTCATGATCTCAGGGTCCTGGGATCCAGCCCCACAGCGGGCTCTCTGCTCAGCAGGGAGCCTGCTTCCTCCCTCTCTCTCTGCCTGCTTGTGATCTCTGTCTGTCAAATAAATAAATAAAATCTAAAAAAAAAAATAAATAAATAAAATAAAATAAAATAAAATAAAATATGGAAGTAGAAGATATATACAGACTTTCTTCCCCTTTCTATAATTTATAGCAGATTTAGACTGTGATTGTTTCTATACCATCAGGAAAAAAAAAAAGAACAAAGTGCTTCCAAGGAAAATAGAATGGTAAATTAAGATTAATTATAGAAAAATTTACATTACTATTTTAAAATTGGTTCAATTAAATAGAGAAATATGCCAATAGTGAACAATAGGTAATATTTCATTTTGTATTTTTCCTTTCCTTGGTTTTTCTATTAAATGGAGACTGATGATATAAATACTCTAGTCTTAGTATGTCTTTTTCCCTCTGTTTGAAAGTAAAAAATACTAACAAATATACAAACTAAAATTAACATATTATCTGCAATGCCCAGGGTTTAGCCCAGAGTAATCTTTTATTCACCTCCCAGATGTATGAAAGTGGCATGTCTTATTCCTTAACGTGAATATTTTAGGAAACAGAAGTCCCAGGATATGCTCTAAGACCAAAAGGTTCAGGGTGGGGAAATGATTCTATGGTTGAATGCTATTCTTTTCTTGAGTAATCGTGGTCACATTTGTCCACTGAACATACCTAGAAATCTTTTAATTTCATAAAGAAGTTGATTTAGTTTGTTAACCAACTCTTCCTCAACCTAAACCCGGTTCAGGGTATTTCTTTTTATATTCTTTTTTATATCTCTTTAAACATTGTGTGTTCCTGTGTGCAGGATTTGTTGTCATACATTTTCAAATCAATTGGTGAAGTAAATAGAAACATGATTGATATATCATATGGTAAGATGTTTATGTTTAGCAATGTATGAAAACACCAAACTGTCTTCCAAAGTACTTACACCATTTTGCATTCCCTCAAAGTAATTCCTGCCATTTTGCATCTTAAACATCAGTGGGTATGTTCAGTTTTTTGGATTTCAGCTCATCTACTAATTGTGTAGTGGTATTTCACTGTTTGATTGCAATTCCCTAATGACAAATGATGTTAAGCACCTGTCATTATGCTTATTGGCTAATTATATATCTTCGTCACTGTAAAGTCTGCTCAGATCTTTGGCTTATCTCGGGGAGAGGGTTCTTTGCTCACTTACTGATTTTTAAGAGTTCTTTATCATATATGTTTTGCAAATGTTTTCATGAAATTCTGTGGCTAATCTTCTGATTCTCTTAAAAATGTTTTCCATAGAACAACTGTTTTTAATTTTAATAAGGTCTAACTTACCAATTTCTCTTTGCATGGATTGTGCTTTTGGTGTTGTATCTAAAAACTCATCTTAAAAACTCTTATCACATCCCGCATCGGGCTCTCTGCTCAGCAGGGAGTCTGCTTCCCTCTCTCTCTCTCTCTGCCTGCCTCTCTGCCTACTTGTGATCTCTGTCTGTCAAAGAAATAAATAAAATCTTAAAAAAAAAAAAAGGTTTAAAAAAAAATTCTTATCACAACAAAAAATTACAAGTATGTAAGGTGACAGATGTTAACTAGACTTAATGTGGCAATCATTTTACAACATATACAAATGCCAAATTATTATGCTCTATGCCTGAAATCAATGTAATGTTGTATGTCAGTTACACCTCAATTAAAAAAAAAAAAAGATTAAAAACTCCTCAAGGTCACCTAGATTTTCATGCAAGTTTTCTTGTAGAATTTATACATATTGTGTTTTACATTTAGGTCTACAATCCATATTATGTTAATTTTTGAGAAAGGTAGAGGATCGTGTCTAGGTCTTTGTTTTTTAGAATATGGATATCCGGTTATTCTAGCAACATTTGTTGAAGAGGCTATTTTTTCTCTATTGAAGTGCCATTGCTCCTTTGGTCAGTTACTACATTTGTTTTGTTTTGCTTTTTTAAAGGTTAATTAATTAACTAATTGATTTTAGAGAGAGAGAGAGTATGTGCCCGCATAAGAATAGGGGTAGAGGGAGAGGGTGAGAGAGAATCTTTGAGCAGATTCCCCACTGAGCCCAGAGCCCAAAGCTGCCAGATCTCAGGACCCTGAGATCATGACCTGAGCAGAAATCAAGAGTAGGATGCTTAGTCCACAGAGCCACCTGGGTGCCCCAGCTGACATTTGTTAAGGGATGATAAATCATACATATAGTAAATACCAATGTCAGATCTTTAGCCAAAGATTTTTAGATGTAAGTCCGGTCTACTTTTCCATTTTGTTCCAACAAAAGAGAATGGATTTCAGGTGTGTTATAAAACTTCTCATTTTTTATATACAATTTTTTACCTTCTATCATTACCTCCTTCATGTTATCTCTATTTCACTCCACTATATAAGTGAAATAGACAATCACTGATTTTTTTGAGTTTATCATCATTAATCATTATCTACACCAATATTACGTTAATTGTATCTCTTACTCTATACATCAGTTTGAGAGTAATCTACAGTGCATCAGTTTTCTTCAATATATGCTGTTTCCTTAGATATAAAGAATAAATATTATTATTATTATTATTATTTATTTGTTTGTCTGTTTTTGCACTTGTATGCTTCACTGGAAATGAAGGCTTACAGGACAGTAGAAAACAAACTTAAGATTTGAGTCAGGTTTGGGCCTCAAACAATTCAGCCAATTACTAGAATTGTCTTTTTTTTTTTTTTACATTAGGGTTTAATTTCCCTGTCTGCAAAATCACAGTTGTATGTGACACTCAGAGTTTTTATGAGAAATATAAGAGAAATAGATATGTAAATGGGAGGTGTGGTCACTGGCACATAGTATGTATTGAAAAGAGGACAAATGAATATAACATTTATTAAGGGTTTATTTATTATGTGTAAACATTTAACATATGTTTTTCAATAATGATAGCATAATCCACATAGTTGGCTCAGGAATGACTGATACATAGACCAACAGATACAAAGAGTAATATAGGTTTGTGAAAGAGGTACTTCATGAAGATAGCTGTATAAACTAGGGGACAGGACTGTTTCTCACAGTGATTCCCAGGTGCTATTGGAAATTCCCTGATTTGAATGAAGGACATTCAAGTAGTTTTTTGTTTTGTTTTGTTTTGTCTTTTGTTGTTGTTGTAGTTGTTTGTTTGTTTTTTGCCATTCTTAATGGTGTTTTAGTTTCAGTGCCCTTTTCTATGTCCTCAAGCTTTGGCTACATGACTGTCTACCAGTTACCAGTAGCTGTTTGAATTCCATTAGCATGAGTGATAATTATAAGAACTGGTGAAACAGGTCTATGTTCCCACCCTGTTACACCCTTGATAGATACAGGCCAAGGCACTTTCTGGTATCTATTCCTACAAACTTCATAAGATGGTGAGTTGGTGGCATACCTCTTAAAGATGAATAAACTGAATCACACAGGTTATGCTAGTTCCTTGGTCACAGTATAACTGAATTTTAAACTTAGTTCAATCTATCTATAAAGACTGTGTTTTCTAACATGCTCTGGAAAATTTCAAGTACTAATAACCTCCCCCTTTTCCATTAACATGGCTGACTCATAAGAAATTTAAACTTAGTTTTCAAGTTATCTTTATTAAAAGATTATTTTATATTAGTGGGCTAAAAATTGAAAAGCATTGGAATAAATAATAAGTATAAAGTTTTTTCTTTTTTCTTTTTTAATGTGAACAAATAACAATACTAAGGATGATTGGTTAGATTCCATTGTACATTGGTAAGTACATTTGTACCTATTTTATTGTGTATAAAGTTCTCCTTTCAGACTTGGTTTCTGCCTTTCTGAAAATAAGAACACTTAGCACAATCAAATGAACTGAGATGATTAATTGCTTTGAACTTCTCAGAGTATAATGCAATCTTAGAGAGAAAAGAAATCGATTTTTTTATCTGTTTAGAAAAAAGAGTGCCTTTTTAAAATATAAGTAAGCTGAATGTAGAAGAAGACTGCAGTATTCTTGAATTCTAGACTTTGAAAAGTTATGTGTTAAATGGAGGGCCATAACATATTTAATATAAAGATATATATTTTATAAAGATTGTAGACTCTTATCAAATATTACTTAGCATTTCAGAGAGATTTTGAAAAATGTTGGCCTTTTGGGACAACTAAGGGTATGGCATTTCATATTCTGCAAAGCAATATTGGCCTTAAATTGAACCATTTATTTTGTCCTTGTTAAATGTCACAGTTGTCCTTTCCCTTGAGTTATTAGTTTTATCACCTACAATTTCTTTTCAGGAAAAACGGGTGGATATCATAATGGACCAAAGTAGAGAACTGATTTAGTCTGAGGTCTGGACAACTAGTAATTGGAGACCAATAAAATAACTTGGTCCCCCAAAGAGCTATTTAAATCTAAGACTCTGGAGTTGTAAAGAACTGATGCTATTGAATCAGAATATATATTGAAACACAAAAGACTTTTTCCTTCCTCACAGAGGCCAAAAGCTCACCAAATATTCTCAGGCCCTGGCTGTGGAATTTCTTCTTCCTTTAAAGATTTATAAAACCAGATTATTCTCCCTTAATGAGTGACTAATTATTCCCTAAAAGCAACGTATCTCTACATTATGATGGTCATAAACTTCAACAGTATAGAAGGCACTTGGTGTGGTTTGTAGGCCAAATCCATCAATCATGGCTTGAGACATATTACATTTTCCTCTTTCTTTTGGCCCAAATTTTGTTTCCTTTGAATATAAATATCTTAAAATTTTTTCTGTGTAAATAAGCTTATTGGATCCTTTTTCATAGTGATTTGTGAGAAAATTGTGATGAAAATACCCACTCGCTAGAGAAGGAATAGGAAGGAAAGGCATAGGACTGAGCTATGACAACTAGGGAACACAGAGAACAAGCTAGAAAATTGAAATCCACTAATAGCATACTTTTTAAAAATAGATTCTTTTTAAAGATTGATTTTATTTATTTGACAGAGAGAGAGAGAGAGTTCACAAGTAGGCAGAGAGGCAGGTGGGGGCGGGAGGGGGGAAGCAGGCTCCCTGCTGAGCAGAGAGCCAGATGCAGGGCTCTATTCCAGGACCCAGAGACCATGACCTGAGCTGAAGGCAGAGGCTTAACCCACTAAGCCACCCAGGGGCCCCAAGACCATACTTTTTGATTGAAAATACAAAAGAAAAAAATGAGTATAGAGAACAAGGAAAACTCAATATAGACAGACAGTTTTCAATATGAAACCTAGAGTCAATGATCAAATTGCCAGGAAATAAAGTGAAAGGCCTATATTATTCATGAAAGATAATGTGCTGGACAACATCTGTTTGATTCAAAGGATACCAGAAGCAATGGTTGACCCCTGAGGGGAATTACTGGCACAGACCAGATGAGGAGATCAGAACTTTCAGCTGACCATGCCAGAATATAGAGCTCAATGAAATCCTAGCAGGGAGCTGGAAGGAGGTGATATGCCAGTAACTTAGTCAACAGATTAGCTGCACCCAAGGGATGGGTAGGGGAGCTGCAACCCAGTGCTCCTAAGAGTGGAGGAAAGTAAATTTAACTCATCTCTCATTAAATCCCACAAGATACCTAGGAGAAGAATGAGAAGTCTTGTTCCAAATCCCTCCTTACACACATGGGAAAGTTAACTCTTAATGTACCGTTAAGCAGTGCTGAGCGTATCAGGCACTGGCAATATGAGCTGATGTGAATTATGAAAGATTTTAGTACACATGCCTGGCAAGTAAAGAAAAGGCAAAGATTGAGAAAGTGTCTGAGTCCTAGTATTTTGCCTTCATTTCTGTCAAACTATTAATTTTGTCAGTGTTTATATAACCCCACAGTATAGTACACATGATGTAGAGAAACGGGCAGTTAAACCAAGCTAGGAATATGTGAAAATAAATGCTTTAAATTTAAAAGAAAAATAATCTAGGGATAATCATCAGATTAGTGACAGAAAACAAAATAATAATGACAGCTATAGAAAATAAACATATTGAATAGAAGTTTTTGAAAATACCCTATAAGAAAAAAATTATTTCATTTACTGAGATTATCTTAAATATATAGAGGATAGAGAGAATCTTTTTCAGTTTTGTTATTTTTCAAAGTATTCACAAAAGTATCTTTTCTCCATTCAGCCTGCCAATATATGATAAATATCCTTTATCGAATAATAGATGATATACCTTTGAGAAAATTCATATATCTTGGAGAGAAAAATTATGCTGATGCTAGATTTCGAATCAGAGAAAAAAGGAATAATATAAAATATAAAAATTAAACTACAATTTATGCATTAATATTAAGGAAGTGACTGGAAATTTGTTGAATCTTTAGAATAATTTCTGAACTCATAACAGAAAGATTCAGAATTTGGAATGGGACAACTAGCTGTATGACCTTTGTTGAATTGCTTATTATTCTGATCACCCTCTTTTTTAGTGTTAATGAGGAAAATATCTACATGCAAATATTTTGAATATTAGAAAATAACCATGCATACTAGGAACCACATCGTGAGCTTATATATGAATATAAATAGGATGCTTCATCTGCAGCCACTGGATAGGACCCTACAGAAGGGCGGTTGCCTAAGACCAGTAGGAAGAGAAAGACATGTAGGTTTGGTCTACTATTCATGTCTCTGCCTGGTACCAGAGCAATGAGAATAAAGGCGATGCAAGAAGTTGGCTGAATCATCCTAATTAGAAATTAGAAATTAGAAATTAGAAATTAACTGTTTGTTACTCATATGTACTCATATGGTCCCAGAGAAGGGAATCAGCTTAGAGCTGTCTGTTAAAAAGAAGCTTCCCGAAAGGATTCTCTGAAGTGACATGATTCTAACAAAGGGGCTACCCAGTTGTCAGGGCTAAAGAAAGGACCCAAAGTTGCTGGCAGAAAACGGCGAAGACCACAACCTTCATTAAGCAGACTGTAGGAGATGCTGAGAGTTGAAACTCTGAGGAGTTTGTGACATTCTCCCCAGCAATAGGAGATGGTGAATCAGCATTCCTGGCACTATATGACTCCTTATATAAGAGAGGTTGAAAAGCTAAAATTTACATTTTCCAGATTTCCTTTGTGGCTCAGTTGAATTTAGATTTGGCAAACCAGATGTATTTGTGGGTGACAGTAAAGTTGGAAGTAGGGTGGGGCTGCAAATTCTACTGGTTTGCAGCTTCTACTGACATGTGCAGTTGCAGAAGCCATTGTTTCTCTGTTATAGCAGCAGCATCAGTCACTAACTTAGGGATGCCAAGAAGGAAGACATGGGACATCCATATTGTTGATGTCGCACATTTCTGGAACACAGAGCTTCCTGAATATGATAGGCTTCTGATAATTGCGATTTTGATTGAAGTCACAACAGTGCCAACATTCTCTAAATTGCAGATTAGGCATTGGCAATTTGGTGTCCTCCTGTGATTTGTAGCTTAGAAGACATTCTTACTACTTTAAGAGTTCACTCCTTTTTCTGCGCCCTTTATCTGGTTACAACATTTGATATTACTAGAAGTTGTCACAGGCAGCAGGCACTCATGGACATGGCAGTGTGAGATTGGTTATCTTCCTGGTTGAGTTGACGTCCCTGATATCCTCATGAACATGAGAATATGGAGACTGGCATTTTTTTTTTTTTTTAAGATTTTATTTATTTACTTGACAGAGAGACACAGTGAGAGAGGGAACATGAGCAGGGGGAGAGGGAGAGAGAGAAGCAGGCTTCCTGTGGAGCAGGGATCCCAGTGCCAGGCTCGATCCCAGGATCCTGGGATCATGACCTGAGCCGAAGGCAGACGCTTAACGACTGAGCCACCCAGGCGCCCCATTTTTATAAGACATTACGGCAAAACAGTTACCTTAACTAGTCTGTGGTGCTGAAATAGTAGGCCTCTAGAAGTCAACGTTTTGATAGGTTGAGGGTCTGCCACCAAAAATAAGAAACACAAAGATATTACCATCACCTAATTGCTTTGAACTGTGCTAGGAACTTAAACACAAAAAGAACAAATCCAGGGCATGGTAAAAAATGGAGGGGGTCCTGTGGCTGTCTTTATTGTCACCTCAGATCATGTGAGTTGCCAGATTAACACAGACTTGCCTTTTGTTTGAGGATAAGGCTTTGTTTGGCCTTGAGAGGGGCACATCACTTTGTGGTATTCTTAATCATAAGGAAGTAATACAGGAACCCAAAGTGAGAAGTCTACAAAATAACTGGCTTTCATTCTTCTAAAATGCCAAATTCATGAAAGGCAATGACTGACAAATTGCTTCTAATTAAGGAGACTATAAAGAGATGAAAACTGAGTGCATGTGTGATCCTGATTGGACCATGGGTTAGGACAGATAATTATCTTACATAAAAAGACATTTTTGAGAGAATTGGCAAAGCATATATGATCTGTTAACCAGATAACTGTATTAGATTAAATTTTGTAAGTTAATAATTGATTTCCTATTTACTAATTATAATTATTATGTTTATATTTATTAATTGTATTTAGGGTAAATTAAACAACCTGATTTTCATAATTGTACTAGGATTATGTGT
The DNA here is from genome assembly GCF_002288905.1 of Enhydra lutris kenyoni. Taxonomy (NCBI): domain Eukaryota; kingdom Metazoa; phylum Chordata; class Mammalia; order Carnivora; family Mustelidae; genus Enhydra; species Enhydra lutris. Next base: position 18,041,109 of record NW_019154091.1, read on the forward strand.
AAAAATGTTCTTGTTCTTACAAAAGCATACTGAATATTTTGGAGTACTGTGGCATGTGCATCTGCAATTCCAAAATCATTCAGAAAAATCATATGTAAATACATATATGCATTTATATGTGTGTGTTCAAATTTGAATGCCAATTAATATAAAAAGATAAATACAGTAAGTGATTGGCATTTGCTGTCTAGAATTTCCCACTTTTATTACATATTTATGTTGCTTTAAATAAATATTTATGTAATGTTTTTGTCTATTAGGCATTCAAAAACCCACAATATGTCATCTAGTGCCAATAAAAATTGACTGTTATGATCTTGGGATGCCTGGATGGGTCAATCGGTTAACATCTGACTCTTGATTTCAGCCTCAGGTCATGATCTCTGGGTCGTGAGATGGAGCCCAGTGTCTGGCTTGCCCCGTGTCTGGCTCCCATGGAGGCTGCTTGGAATTTTCTTTCTCCCTCTCCCTCTGCCAATCCCCCAGCTTGCCTCTCTCTCTCTCTCTAAATAAACAAATGAAAAACATCTTTAAAAATAAAAAAAATTGCTGTTATGACTTTGAGTAATAAATGAATGTGTAATACTTTTGGTTAACCAACATAAGTAGTTATATTTTGGGCTGAATGCTTTTAATAATATTCCAAGGCAGTACACTAAGAATATACAAGTATAGTCCAAAATGTCTAATAATCATGCCACAAATTAATAGAAGAAAATAGGTAATGTGAATTTTAAAAATTACAGCCTTCCACTAGAAAAAAGTCTTTTTAAAATTTATTTTTAGTATTTTAATAATTAGAATGAATTGGGAAACCTGGGAAACCTGGGTGGCTCAGTCAATTAAGGGTCTGACTCTTGATTTCAGCTCAGGTCATGATCTCATGGTTGTGAGATTGATCCATATGTTGGGTTCCATGTTGGGCTTGATTTTTCTCTATCCCTCTGCACCCCCCCACTGCTGCTAACACACTCTCTCTCTCTAAAAGAAACAAAATAACAACAAAGCTAGACTGAATCATTGAAACTATTAATCAATATTTTTGTAATTTCTATCCATGTGTGATAGCACACTTCATATTATTTTACTATTATTATTTTCATATTATTATTATTTTACTCAATTTTTTGTAATCATAATATTGTGATTAGAGTACATTACCATTGAATATGTTCACTGAATAAGTACATCGTTGTAAGAACAGTGAGTATGTAATATAAAAAATATGTTTACCTTATTTTGGAAACACAGAAAGTTGAGTTCCATTAGCTTAAAATATTTTGAGTACAAGAACAGACTATGCGAGATGTGGGGGACAATGCTATTGAGAAGAGGCAGAAAATAATGTCTTGTGGACATTATTGTGTCCACAATCATTGTGCCTTAGAATAATTCTTTCTTGTTAAAAGTCTAAATTAACAAGTCTGCCAATATAGAAACACAGGAAAGAAAAGATGTGTGAAGAAATCAAGCTGGAAATTATTTAATGTATTCTACTTCCAAGTATTATTGAAACATTTACTATAATTTGTAAATGATATGAATTTCCTGGATACTAACATCTTATACTGCATGTTGCAGTATCTCTTTAAAAAATGAATTCAAGCAAATATCATTCCAAAACTCATAAAAGTAACTGGTTAACGAATTTAATTAATGCTTTTGACAATTTTTTTGTGATCTTTTTCATTCCAGTGAGGCAAGATCTTAAAATTCTAACAAGAAATGTCAAATTTAAGAAAAACAGACACAGAGTGTTTCATTTTGCAATACTGAATATACTTGAAAGGAGACCTCTTCTTTTTTATTCGGCTTCTAAATGTCATTTTAAATAAAGTAACACACGTGTATCTGCCTTGCCCCACCTCACTTTTTTATTTTTATCTATTAAATGTATCATTTTGTGAAAAACATATTCTCCATGGATGAAGCTTCCTGAATGGGTCTTTTATTATTTCAAAAAGGCAAATAGATTAGCCTGAGCTTTATAAGTTACAGCTTTATTCTTCTTTGCAAAATGGCCTGAAAACACTGACAAATATAACAATTTCCTAAGTGATACTAGGGTGAGTGTCAAGGGAATTTTATGTTATCTTTTACACAAATAACAGACATATGATTTCTATATGATGGAAGCTTGATGATTAAGTGTAATGGGGACAAAAAAAAGTTCCTTAATCTGAGATTTAAGATGAATTTCAGCAGTCAACAAAACTAAAAGGCAACCTATGGAATGGGAGAAGATATTTGCAAATGATATATCAGATAAAGGGCTAGTAGTACCCAAGATATATAAAGAACTTATCAAACTCAACACCCAGAAAACAAATAATATGTTCAAGAAATGGGCAGAAGACACAAACAGACTTCTCCGAAGAAGACATACAAATGGCCAGCAGACACATGAAATAATGCTCAACATCACTCAGCATCTGGGGATACAAATCAAAGCCACAGGATACCTACCACCTTATACCAGTCAGAATGGCTAAAATAAGGAAACAACAAATGTTGGCAAGGATGTGGAGAAAGGGGAACCCTTTTACACTGTTGGTAGGAATGCCAGCTGGTACAGCCACTCTGGAAAAGAGTATGGAGATTTCTCAAGAAGTTAAAAATAAAGTTACTCTAAAAAAAGAAATATATAGAGTTACCCTACAACCCAGTAATTGTACTACTAGGTATTTATCCCAAAGATACAGCTGTAGTGAAACAAAGGGGACCTGCACCCCAATATTCATAGCAGGAATGTCCACAACAGGTAAACTGTGGAAGGACCTGAGATGTCCTTAGACAGATGAATGGATAAAGAAGATGTGGTGTATATATATACAATGGAATATCACTAGTCATCAGAACAGATGAATACTTACCATTTACACTGATGTGGATGGAACTGGGGGGTATTATGCTAAGTAAAGTAAGTCAATTAGAGAAAGTCAATTATCATATAGTTTCATTCATATGTGGAATATAAGAAACAGTGCAGAGGAGCATAAGGGAAGGGAGGGAAGACTGAATGGAAAGAAACTGGAGAGGAAGACAAATCATGAGAGACCCTTTACTATGGGAAACAAGCTGAGGGTTGCTGAAGCGGAGGTAAATGGGAGGGATGATAATTGGGGGGAGCATTAAAGAGGGCATTTGATGTGATGAGCACTGGGTGTCATATGCAACAGATGAACTGTAGAACACTACATCTGAAATTAATGAAAACAAACAAACAACCCCCCCAAACCAAAATGAGTTTCATAATTAGGAATACTATATAGAATTTTACAATTAAGGACTGTCACACAGCCCTCATTGTCCTGTTTTCTTTATTTCACAGAGCTGGTAAGGATGCATGTATTCTTGTGTATGCATGCACATATATGTGAGTATTAATATATGCAAATATATAAGTACATACACATGCATATGCAGATGCACCTGTATATTTCCTCTCCAATAAAAGCAATGTGTTTTTTTCCTGAAGGCAGAATGGGCATTTCTTTCTTTGGTCAGTTCAGTTCATTTACTTGGAAAGCCCTTCTTGCCCATCACTCCACCCGTGGCAACACACTTCTGCTGGGCTCCTAATCTAATCATGCCACGTGGTAGAGCTATTTTTACCTATTTTATCTTGATGCTCTATGCTGGCTCCTTACAGCTAAGAACCTGATTTCTTCCATCTTATTTACTTGTGTCTCATAATTGGTAATAGCTCAAAAACTCTTTGCTATATGGATGAGTGAGTTTTGACCACATCATTTAAAGTATCTTATTTCCTTTATCATCTCTGCTTGAAAACAGGTTTGCAGTTTGTTTGATACAATGTTCTCACAGATGCTGCTAGGTAAGTGCTCTATAAAGGCCCCATGGAAGGAAGATTTATACCTGTTTTTCATTTCTTCTGCTGCTTTAGTGGTTTATTTAGGGAGGCAAATGATAACATTTGAAGCAGTGCAAGACATCAGATCATTCATTATAATGAAAAGTTTGAACCTCATTTCAATTTCTTTTCATGAGCTAAATAAAATAATAATATCTACCTCATAGGTTTTCTAAAAGAAAAATGAAATGATGCACGTATAATACTTAGCAAGGACAGACACATAATAAGCGGTCAATAATGTCAGAATAATAATAAAGAACCTTGTTTTTTAACGAATGAAGAATGTTTATGCTAGGCAAAAGAACCTGAGAATTGCTTCTATGGTTAGAATAAATTTATGTTCTTTTTCTCCCTGACTGTGGGCTTTATACCTATTGTTGTTATATAGTTATTAATAGTGTTCCTTGCTACTTTCAAGAAGTTTTCTGGTTTGGAAAATAAGTTATGCGATCACCCTACTTCTCTCTTTTTTCATTCCCTTATTATATTTAAAAGTATTATTGAGTCATCTACAGATTATAGATTTGACAAATCCCTAGAACCCAAATAAACAAAGTGGCCAAGTATTACTGTTTTATTTTTCTTTCTCTTTAGGAAGAAAATGAACTAAGTTTTAGGTTATGCCACAGGAAAATACCTTGCTAAGTTTTAGGAATAATTCTATTCTCTATTTTTCCTAAATAGTAATTTTAAGAATGTACATGCCTTTTTGTTTTAATATTAAAAACTACATTATTTCACTACACGTTTAGCTTGTTAACAAAATTGAAACAAAAATATTTCAGTTTTTAGTTTTGATTTTTTGATTTTTTAAGAAAACTAGAAAGCTAAAAGAGATAAAAGCAAAAATATAATTAAACAAACAAGACTGTAAGTACATTAAGAAGTCCCAAAACAAGACCTACTCCCTCCCATCTACAAAATGATATCTAAGATGAGTAGGAGTACAATATGGATATTAATTATTTTTTAAATGGGGCTTGACAATGTATATTTTTATTTTTAAAATTTTTTGGTGATTTTTAAAAAATTAATTTTTTAAAGTTTTTTTTTCAAGCTTTTATTTAAAGTCTAGTTAGTTAAAATACAGTGTAATTATTAGTTTCAGGTACAGAATTTAGTGATCCATCATTTATATACAAGACTCAGTGCTCATGACAGCATATGCCCTCCTTAATCCCCATCACCTATTAAGCTCAACACCCCACCTACCTCCCCTCTGGTAACCTTCAGTTTGTTTCCTATAGTTAAGAGTTTGTTTCCCAGTTTGTCTCTCTCTTTTTTATTACCCTATGTTCATTTCTTTTGTCTCTTAAATTCCACATGAATGGAATCAAATGGTATTTGTCCTTCTCTGACTGACTTGTTTCACTTAGCATTACACTCTTTAGCTCTATCCACCTTGCTGCAAATTGCAAGATCTCATTCTTTTTTATGGCAGAGTATTATTCCATGGTATATACAAACCACATCTTATCCATTCATCTGTCAACGGACATTTAATGCAATTATCAAAATATCACCAGCAATTTTCACAGATTAATAATACTGAAATTTGTATGGAGTCACAAAAGACCCAAAATAGCCAAAGCAATCTTGAAAAACAAGAAACAAAACAGATAAACATAGGGGAAGGGAAAATAAAATAAGATAAAAACAGAGAGGAAGACAAACCATAAGAGATACTTAGCTATAGGAAACAAACTGAGGGTTGCTGGAGAAGAGGTGGGTGGTGATATGGAGTAATTGGGTGATGGGGATTAAGGAGGGCACTTGATGTAACAAGCACTGGTGTTGTATGGGACTGATGAAGTACAAAATTCTACCTCTGAAACTAATACACTATATGCTAATTAAGTTGAATTTAAATATTTTTTTAATGAAGAAATTAAAAAAAACAACTGGGGGCATCACAGTTCAGACTTCAAGTTATATTACAAAGCTGTAGTGAACAAGGGGCACCTAGGTGGCTCAGTCAGTTAAGTGTCCAACAACTCATTTCAGCTTAGGTCATGATCTCAGGGTCTTGAGACCTGGGTCCTGGGACTTAGCCATGCTCAGTGGGGAATCTGTTTATCCTTCTACCCCTCCCCCTGCTCGTGCTCACTCCCTCTCAAATAAACAAAAAAATAAAATTTAAAAAGGTGTAGTGAACAAGACAGTACAGTACTGACACAAACACAGACATAGATCAATGGAACAGAATAGAAAACCCAGAAATAGACAATGAATATATGTAAAAAAATTACTCATGACTGCTCTTAAACACTTTAGAAAGTTATAAAGGCATATATTTACATATCTAGTCAATAATAATCACAAATATTATCTTTTCATGAAATCAGACATTTACATGAAATAGCTCAGAAAATCTAGAACTCAATGACTATACAAAAAGGAAGACTCTCCCCCCACCTCAGAAGTAATTCTGTCTTTAATCAGAAATAGACTGCTTTACAACTTACTTTGCTTATTAGGTTCTTTGCTTTTCTGCTTCTCCTGTTACTCCCAAGCAGCGATCACAACATTTGCCCATCTATGTCTTCCAAACAAGCATCAGAAAACAAAAACAAAACCACAAAGAATTGAATACATAGTTTCTATAAAGCCAATCATTTGACCTCTATGATAGAATGTTAATGCCTTGTACTAGGTTATCTGCAATACTTGAGTTTTATAAAGTTATGTTACTTTTAAACTTACCAAGTGGGTCAAAATACTTTATTTCCCATTCTGTTCTTCTATATTTCACACATTTGGAGTAAAATACTGCTAGTGTGTCCAGAAAAGGAAAAGGAAAAATGATACCTATGAAAATTGAGAAAGGGCTAAAAGGCAGACACAAGCTGACAACCCCAGAAATAGCTTACTTGCTTAGTGGTTGACACTTATGTAACTAAGCATTTTCCTTATACTGCTTGATTTTTGTTTTTGCTATATAGTTGGTTGTATTACCTGACACCAAGTGAGTATTTGCTCGGCTAGAAATCATCTTATTTTTAAAATGCTGTGTTATGATAGCTTAATAATCCTTCACACATTGTCTAAATTAATACTTTTTTTTTTTTTTTTTTAACATACACTGAGCCAATAAACATGTCAAGCAAAGGAGACTCTTGGTAACTTCAGAGCAACTTTGAACTTTATAGAGGGGACAATCTGGATGACATCCACATTGGGCAAATAGTTGGTAGTTCCTAGTTCCTAGTTTCATAGTTCCTATGAAAAGGAAAGCAGAGAAAAGCCAAAGCAAGCCACTTTGCCACATTGTGTCTCTGGTAGTGAGACATTATTGAATACATGCCTAATAGTCATTTGTCCAACTTCCTGGCTCACAGAAACTATTTAGCAACTGCCAACCCCAAGAAATAGGTAAGTGAGCATTTTCCAATCTATGGAATATTACCCAACTGTGAGTCATAAAATTAATTTAGTGGGTCAAAACCAATTTAAACTGTGAAGAAAATACCAAAGTGCTTTTTTCCAGTGTATGGTAAATATAGTTTTATAGAACTGCTATTTTTATTAAAATACAAATTGTGTGTAAGAGTGTTTAAATAAAAGTAACCTTCTTACTGTGGGTTATTTTTTATCTATGGATAAAAGCCAACTAGGAAAACTCTGTCCTTGCTGCCATTCATTTGTATCTTGACAGACAATGGTTGTTTCCTGACCACTGATCCTCAAGAGAATGGTTGCCAGGTGTTTTTAGAAGAAAGGCTTATTCCTTTATGGAAAGGAGAGCAAAGAAAAGAGACAACTTTTTAAAACTCATTTCCCCTTCTTATTGGTACATTATTGCATGTCAGTTGATGCTTAGGTCCACTGCAACTGTCACATGAATATTATTTTTATGCTGAGGATGACAGAACAAAATAAGAAAAACCTGGATCCTTAAGGACATCAGTAAGTCACTGCACTATGAAATGGCTCCCTTCCAGCCTTGTCAATTTATGTAATAAATGCCTGAATTATTAAAACCATTATTTTATTGGTCTTCTATAATTTATAGCAAAAATTGAATGGCTGCAAGTCTAAAGCCAATCATACTGGAAGCAAATTCTAAATTATTTCTCCATTCTGATTGTCTTTATCTTTTACCATTTGCCCTTATTTTCCTAAGTCTCGGTCTTAGGTTCATATTCGAGTTACTTATATTGTGTTTACTTTACTATTAATTGATAAATGTTCTTCCTTTTTAGATCACATTTCTGGTTTTGTATATTTATTTATTTTAATAAATATGTTTATGGTCAGTTGGTTCTTCCCTAGTTTGATCTCAAGTCTACTACTTACTAGATTGATTGATTATAGGACTCTCAGCATCAAGAATAATTTAATCAAACTGTGGATATTACTAATCTCTAAATACTGACTTTCCTTTAAATGATTCTTTTAAAATTTCTTTCAGACCCTTCTCTTTGCTCTATTAAATTATACATATCTTAACATATTCTATTTTTTCTTATGCTGTATCTTGTAGAATCATGAGCATTGCCTTATAAAACATATTAATTTTCATTGTAAATAGAATGAAGGTGGAATTTAATTTTAATGAAGCTTGGTGTAACAAACATTCCACTTCGGTGAAATAGCACAAAGCACCAGCTGGAGACCAGCTGTGTCCTATGTTCTCTAACTATAGCGAAATCTTACTACAACCCAATAAAGCAGATGAGTTCTTTGATGAACTTTGCAGATCTTCAGATCAGGTCTCTTATATTCTGTATTAGCTAAAAAGTAAAAAAAAAGTTCATTCTCTTTGGAAGCTCATTAGTTTCTCTTTGAGGCTGTGCCAAAAATTTGGTTCTGTCAACAGATGGAGGTAATGTCTCATTGAACTGCTTTGGTTCTAATGCCATTCCTCCCATATAGACAACCAAGGGCACCAGTGATGTTGCTGGGGAAGTCGGTGAGAAGATGTGACCACTGGTTGACCTGCAAGTTGGACCCAGGCAATCGAAGATTGACCAGTCCTTGGAATGTGTGTTCTACTTGCCTTCACCATTCCCAGAAGCTGTCCCAAGGATACAGACTGAGGCTAAATTGTGGTGTTGAGATTATTTGCATGGTATATGTGTCTGAACCCAGTCAAGACCACTACATAAACTTCTAAGAATTGCCAGGCAGCTGAAAAGATATATTCATCTTGAGATTGCCCAAAACAAACCTCCTAAGTAAGTTCCCTTGTTTTTTAAAGCTGCCACCTACCAATCTAGAGTGGTCTGCCTCTTTCTTTGGTTTCTCCCTATTCTCCACATATAGCGGCTGCTTCAGATTATACCTAAAAAGTTCCCAAGGGAGTTGTGAATAAATATTTACATCAAAATACACTCTTTATTAAAATATAAAACCATGAAAATATAATGTATATTATACAAAAGGACAATTTTAAAAACATGGGCTTTAGATACTGGAGGTTCCTCTTTGATAAAAATCATGAAATTTAATAGTCCCAAGAGACAAACAATTTCTATAATTATAATGGTCCCCAGTAGAAAGCTATATAAGTAGTAAAATCATAGGTGATATTATTTTTAAAAAAGTACAAAAAGGGTCATGTGTTCATATAATATAACATTGGTGTTCAATAAAATTTAAGCTAATAATTTAATGCCATAGATCTGTATAAATGTCATAGTTCCACAAATGTTAGGGAAACCAAATATAACTAAAATATTTACCTCTAATTAATCAGGCTGTGATCCAAAATTATAGATAGACTCTTTTCTAGATTTCGCTTTAGTCAGAGCATGTTTTTGATCAATGTTTATATTTTTAGTGCCTAGGAGCTCCACTTCTGGTTAAAATCAATCCCTGACTGTTTAATAAATGGTTGGTTCACATAATTCTATATTTAACCTATGAAAAAGACACAGGGGATGTATATAACCTGGTTAATAAATTTTTGCGTAAAATATCGCAGAATGATAAGTATTGAATTGGTAACTATTAATATAAGTATCCATTTTGTAAGTATGGTAGGATATTTTTGAGTGGTTTGAAGTTAGCTCTAAAACAATGGTATATCCTATTTACATATAGTGTGTGTATATTGGAAAGACAGGGATGGGTTTTTAGGCAAGATGGTGAACATGAAGGAGCCAATTGTTTAATTGTTAACAATTTTGTAAAAACGTCAAAATTTAGATCAACTGATATAGATTCAGTTTCTGTGTAAACAGAATGTTTTATTCTAGAGATTCAATCATTTGTAAATTAAGTAATTATTTTCATCATGCCTATTTTGTACCAGTTATTATAATAATCTCTGAAAATATAGTTCTTTTCACTAATGTTACTATGATTAAAACCCAATAAAGGTGTATGCTATGTGAAGTTATACGCATGTGTGACCAGAATCTAAATGCGTTATTAAATATGTGAATATCACGCTTCAATTTACCAAAAATTCAAAAGATAATAATAATAATAATCTTACTGAAAAGGTTCAATGACATGATACATATGTGTATGCAAATAGGTGTATCTCTAATATGCTTAAATGCTTAGGTATTTAGTAAATAGTAGGTAATATGAACATATATGTTGTGTTCAATGCAAAGCTGTTATGAACTGTTTTTATCTACTTTGACCAGTGATCTCAGTAATTAACACAATGCCTGGTATATAAACTACAATTGCTGAATGAATGGCAGATCAAAGAAATGAATGAATCATTGTATACATAAATAAATCTTATCAGCTACATATTGATGCAGTAATAAACACAAAACAGAAAGAAGGGAAGACTTTCTTATTTTGAGATGATAGTTGCTGGTAGCAGACTAAACCTCTTACTGAAATTATATAAAAATAAATAAACAAACAAACAAATAAATAAAATAAATGTAAACATTTGGCAGTTTGAAGCAGTGGAGAACAACCAAGGGGAGGTAAGATTTGAGGCGGCAAGATCTTTGAGAAAACAAAATGCACTAAGTTGATCCCCACATTGGTCAACTTTTTTTTTTCCCCTCTTCAGGGTATTTTCTGATTCCCTGAATGGGGAATGAAAGGGTATAGTCTAGAGTGTGAGGTACTCTCAACATGCTTTGAGAGAAAAAAAAAATGAAATTTTAGAAACAACAGTACAGGAAGGGTCTGATATAATGGGCAAATATTCCTTTTCCATAATTGGCAACTCTGAGTGTTAGGACCCAAAGGACATCCTGGTAAGATCAAAAGTAGAACCTATAATAGTATCGCAAAAATCTGGTTATTAGAAATGGATCCACATGTCTACAAAGGAATGGGTTAAGACTCTTAAATCAGAATTAACAAATAAAGACTCTTATGTAACTATTTTAATATGTAGAGGATTTATATGTAAAGATGGGTATGACAACTGAAGAATTAGAGAATTCAGCAGAGAAATGGAAATTCTAAAAAGAAAAAAAATATTAATTATAGAAATGAAAAACACAACCTCTAAAATTAAGAATGCAATGGACGGTATTAGCAACAAGTTGAACATTGCAGAAGAAAGTGTCAGTAAACATGCATTCAAAAAATTTTTTTTGCAAGCTGGAACTCAAAAAGAAGATTTTAATTTTTTAAAATATTTAATTAATTTATTTATTATTAATATTTATTAATTTAATTTATTTATTTATTTGAGAGAGAGAGAGAGAGAGTGCATGCACGAGTGGGAGAGGGAGAAACAGGTTCTCTGCTAAGCAGGGCCTGAGGATCATGACCTGAGCTGAAGGCAGATACTTAACCAACCAAACCACCCAGGAACCCCAGAAGATTTTAATTTTAAAAGAGTTTCACTAGGCAATATCAAGTCATTTGCCATTTGTATAATTAGAGATCTAGATGGAAAAGAAATGTGATGGGAAAGAAATATTCATGAAATAATAAGTGATTTTTTCCCCCAAATTTGAATGAAAACATTAACTCAACAGCAAAGAAAAACAATACAATTGAGAAGAATAGTTTCAAGTAAAATACATCAGAGTCAAACTGGTAAAATTCAAAGTTAAGGAAAAAATTACAACTCAAAAGACATACTGCATAAAGAAAAATAAGAATTACAGCAGACTTCTCATTAGAAGTACATGCCAGAAGTCAATGGAACAGTATACTCTCAAGAGATAAAATATTAATCAGAAATTCCATATTCACTGAAAATATCTTCTAAAAATAAAGGTAAAACAAAGAAATTTTTATATAAAACAAAGCTAAGAGAATTTATTACTAACAGATTCCTACTTCAAAAAATGTTAAAGGGAGTTTTTAAGCTGAAGAAAAATCCTTAAGGAAATCTGAATGTACATGAATGAACACAGATTAACAGAACTGATAAATATGTGGGTCACTTTAAGTCATTTTTTAAAATTTTCCTTAGTTATTTAAAATCAACTTGACCATTTAAACAAAATTATATTTTATTAGGGAAAGTTTAAAACATTAGAACAATGATAAAATGTCATAAATGATGAGAGAGGCTAAATTAAATTATACTGTTGTATGATTCTTAGATTAAATGCTAACTGATATATAATTAATTCAAGATAGGGTGAGATGGAGTGCATGTGATAATTCCTAGAGCAAATAATAAAAAAAATATGAAGTAATAATAATACAGGAAATAAGATGCATATAAAAATACTACATTTTAAGGTAGAAGAATAAAGGAAAGGAGGAAAAGAGGGAAAATTGTAAGATAAATAGACCTTAACTTGTATTGTAGATGATACACTTAAACCCTGTCATGTAAATTACATTAAGTATAAATGTAAACTTCCCAATTAAAAGGTAGAGATTCTTAGATTGAATAAGAAAGCAAGACCCAACTTTATGCTGTTTACAAGAAATACACTTCACATATAAACTCAAAGACAGTTGAGAAGTAAAATGATGGTAATCTTTAATTTCTTTCACACGTAAAGAATAAGACCTTTAATAGAGGGAAAATCAGTGGAAAAAGATCACACTTGAATAATTATTTATACAAAAAATATAACAACTCAACTCAAATCTCTTGTACTATATATAGGCTAGACTTTGACTAGTTAAAAGTGAATATAATAAACCTTAAAATAATCACCAAAATAACAAAATGGTTTTGTTTAATAAGATTTCAAAAGAGGTAAAATTTAAAAAAAAATTGTCAAATAATGAAATAAAAGGGCAAAAAGGAAGAATAGAACACATGGAATAGAGGCACCTGGGTGGCTTAGTCATTAAGCGTCTGCCTTCCCCTCCGGTCTGGATCCCAGGGTTCTGGGATGGAGCCCAGCATCGGGCTTCCTGCTATGCAGGGAGTCTACTTCACCCTCCCATTCCCTCTGCTGTGTTCCCACTCTCACTGTGTCTCTCTCTGTCAAATAAATAAATAAAATCTTAAAAAAAAAAAAAGAACACATAGAACAAACAGAAAACAAGTAACAAGATGATCTCTTTAACTGTAACAACAGAAATAAACTCATTTAATGTAAATGGTCTGAACAACCCACTTACTAAAGGTACATTTTCAGACTAAACAAAGGAGCTGGTAGGTACCTACCAAACAGGCTCCTGAACAAAAAACAAACAAACAAAAAACAAACAAACAAAAAAACCCCACAACATAATAGAATAGTAAGGTGAAACAGACATATCTAAAATCATAACCAGAGATTTTTTTTATACTATTCTGTGAATAACTGACAGAACAAGAAAAGAAAAAATCAGTACAAGTATAGAAAATTTGAACAAATATCAACATACAAGATGGCATTGACATTTATGGGCCATTCTACCAAACAACAACAGAACACACATTATTTTCAGTACACATGGAATATGTACTTATATATTCTATATTTTTGGTCAAAAACAAATTTCAAAATTTTTAAAAAATAATGATAGAATTAAATCAGAAATCAAAACTAAAAATATTTCTGGAATATTTCTGCATATTTATTCTATATTTATTGTAACTAACACTATTCTAAATAACTCATGCATTAAAAGAGCAACCAAATGAAAAATAAAACGTATTTTGAAATGAATGAATATGAAAGCACAGCTGACACTAAATGTTCAAGGAAAGATTGTAGTACTAAATGTTTCTGTTACAAAGAACAGCTATGATTTGTTGACCTCAGTTTCCACATTCAGGAACTAGAAAAATAAGAGTAAATAAGAACATGAAGAAAACAGATAATAAAATTCAGAATGGAAATTAGTGAAAAAAGAAAACAGGGTAATGATAGAGTTCAATGAAACCAAAAGACCTTTCTTTGAGAAGATCAATAAAACTGATAAACATCCACACAAACAGATTTTGGGAAAAAAATACAAAAAACACAAAAAACCAATGTCTGGAAGGAGACAGATGACATTACCACTGATTTTATGGATAGTAAGAGGAAAAACAAAAATTTTATGTCAATAAATTTAAAAATGTTGATAAAATGCATGACTTCATCAAAAGATACAATCTACTGAATCTCACTCAAGAAGAAACAGGGAAACTAAACAACTCTTCATTTATTAAATCAATTTAATTTAAAATATTATCATGAAAAAAACCCTCCAGGCTTACATGTTCTTTGATGAATTCTATAAAATATTTTGAAATAATTAATATGAATCTTACACAAATTGTTTACAAAAATTCAAAAGAAGAAAATATATCTCAAACTCTTCTATGAAGAGATCACTTGTGATATCAAAATCAGGTAATCACATAATAAGAAATGAAACTACAGATGAATATTGTTCCTGGATATATATGTAAATATTCTTAACAAAATTTTAGCTAACCAAATCCAACAATATATAAAAAGAATAATACATTAAAACTAATTTAACTTTATCAGAGGAATATAAGATTGGTCTAATATCCTCAAACTAGTCATGTGATATAACATATTAAGAAATTAGAAGAGGAAAACCATATAATATTCTCATTAGATGCAGAAAAATCAAATGGCTATACCCATCATCCATTCATACCATGGATTTTAAGAGAAATAAAAAAAGAAGGTATCCCTCTACCTGATATATGCTTGTCCCCAAAACCCAAAGCTAATATTATACTTAATAGTGAAAGACTATTTGTGTCCCTCTCTGATTTCTTCCTATTCAGTTTTCGAGAGAGGGAGACAAACCATATGAGACTCTTGACTCCAGGAAACAAACTGAAGTTTGCAGAAAGGAGATAGGTGGTGGGATGGGGTAACTGGGTGATGGGCATTAAAGAGGGTATTGATACAATAAGCATTGGGTGTTATACTAAACTAATTAATCATTGAACATTATATCAAAAACCAACGATGTACTATACCTTGGCTAATTGAATTTAAGTAAAAAAAGAGTGAAAGACTAAAGGCTCCCCACTAAAAACAGAAAAAAAAACACAAGGTTGTGCACTCCCAACCACATTGTTTTAGAGGTACTAGAAAGTACGTTCAGGCAAGAAAAAAATGTATTAGCTAATCTTATATCTGATAAAGGATTTATATCCATAATATATAATAAGAATTTTTAAAACTCAATAATAGGGACACCTGGGTGACTCAGTCAGTTAAGCAACTTGATTCTTGATTTTGGCTCAGGTTATAATCTTAAGGTTCCTGCATCCGGCTCAGCAAACAGCAGGGAGTCTGCTTGTCCCTCTGCCTTTCCTCCTTCTCGTGTCTTCTCTTTCTCTCTCTCTCAAATAAATAAATAAAATCTTTTAAAAAACCTCAATAATAAAAAAAAAGTGAAAGTAGCTGAAATATTGGTACACACTTTATCAAAGAAGACATATACATATGACTACAAATAAGGACAGGAAAACCTTTTCTGCCATTAATGCTTAATATCAGTAGATAATAGGGACAATGACAATTAAAACCACAACATACTACTACACATGTTAAACTAAGATTTATAAACACTGACAACACCCACTTTTGCAAGGCTATAGAACAACTGGAATTCTCATGCACTAATTGTGGGACTGAAAAATGGTACAATAATTTTGTAAATCAGTTTGAGAGCTCCCAAAAATGTTTAATAAAGTATCACATGCGTCAACTATCCCACCTTTAGGCATTTACTAAAGACAAAGTAAAATATAAATACTTATATATATAAATGCTCATAGTAACTTTGTTTGTAACGGCCCCAAACTGTAAATAACTCAGATGTTACCCAATAGGTAAATGAATAAACAAACTGTAGTATATCCATAGGTGCAATTGTACTCAGCAACAAAGAGAACTGAATTATTATTTTTTTTTAAAAGATCTGATTTATTTATTTGACAGAGAGAAGGAGAGAGCGCAAGTAGGCAGAGAGGCAAGCAGGGGGAAAGGGAGAAGCAGGCTGCCCTCTGAGCAGTGAGCCTGACATGGGGCTTGATCCAGCGACTCTAGGATCATGACCTGAGCCAAAGGCAGATGCTTAACCAACTGAACCACCCAGGCACCCCAAGAACTGAATTATTGATACACACAAATGACATTGATAAATATCACAATAATTATACTGTCACACAATAATTATATAAATATATAAAAATAAATATAACTATATTTATTTAATAAATATATAAATATTTAATATTTATGTTTATATCAATCAATATTTTATTATTTAATATATTTATATCAAATAAATATCAATATGATAAAGTAATCAAAATATTATCATAATAAAAGAATAAAAATAATTAAAATAAATAATAAAATAAATTTATATTATTTAATACTTAATGATTAAATATTAAATATTTAATAAATATATAAAATAAATTATACTATTACACAATAGTTATCTAAATATATAAAAATAAATATGTATTTGTATACATATGTATACATATGTATAAATATAAATATGTATTTATTTTGTATATATATGTGTGTGTATATATATAATTATATTATATAAAATCATTTATAAAAATAAGTTCTTGAATCCAATCTATAGTGACAGAATGCAGACCAATGGTAATGTGGTGACTAAGATAGGTATTGGGCAAAGAGGGAAAGAAGAGAGGGATTCTGATTGTTGTTATGGCTCCAAGGTTTCATATATAATGTGTACATAAAATTTTAAGTTATACATTTTAAGTATATTTTTGTTTTAATTATATCTCAATAATGCTGTAAAGAATAAAACCAAAATTAACAAATATAAAACAAGAACTCATTAAAAGCATATAGCTAATAAAATTAAGATAATACATGATGCTAATATCTAAAAAAGAACACAGATTCAGCAATATATACAAAGTACCTCTTTACCTAGTTTGTAGCAGAAATGTGGAAGTGTCAGGAACTGACAGTTCAATTTTCCAAGTTTTTTTTAAATAACCAAGCCTAGCCAATTAGAGCAAAATTTGTTAGATTAAAATAACAGAGAGGAAAGTGCTGGGAAAAGATAAGAGTGTTGCAATCAATCAAGAAAAGTTGAATGTATGAATTAACCCAAATGTACTATTATAAAAACAAAGAAGCCATGATGAAATGAGCAAAAATAAAATATTGCAATGACAAATGAAAATGCCCCGTTGTCACAGTTATTCATATTTTCATACAAACCACTTATTTGGATACATTCTTTTGAAATATTTGCTGCAATTCAAGACATTCCCATTGTTTACTATTTTCAGTGAGGTAAGGAAGAAAAGATGAACCGGTAATACTTTGGTTGAGATATTTATTTTGTATATTCAACATACTGGTAACATTTCAAATGATTTGCAAAGAACTATTTAAGAAAAGTTGACTAATTTTTACTAAATCAAAATCAAAACTAATCTTTAAAATAGTTTTAAACTATCATTTTAAGCAAAGAAGCTTTTATGCTTACAAGCAGAATTTTGTTCCCATTCATCACAAAAGAACATGTGATTTCTTATCTCTAAATAATATTACAAATAAAATTCTAGGATTATAAAATTTAAAAATCCAATTGGCTACCCAATTTTTGCTTTTATTACAGTTATCTTCAATCAAATTCACAGCAGAGATAGATGAACCATGAATTACATTTTTAAAAGATTTTATTTATTTATTTTAGAGAGAAAGAGAGAGCACCTACAAGCAGGGAGAGAGTCAGAGGAGGAAAGGAAGAGGGAAAGAATCCCAAGGGCCACAGCATGGGGCCAGCACAGAGCCAGGTGGGGCTGGATCTTAGGACCCTGAAATTAGCACGTGAGCCAAAACCAAGAGTTGGAAGATGTTCAGTGATTGAGCCTCCCAGGGACCCGGAACTATGAATTCTTTTTGTCAAGATACACCTTTAAGGAATTCAGTAGTACCATAGTAAACGTTGATTCACATTCACCTCAATGACAAGTGATTATGCATCTCCAAGAGGTATTAAAAGTAAATTTAAATAGTCGAAAAAAAAAATCTAAGTATCTCACTTTCAACTTGATGACTATATTTATTACATCAAATCTTTTGAAATCACTGTAGTGTCAGTGAATATGAATGATGAAGATATCAATTTAAATAATATGTACTCAAACTTTTTGTTTAAATTAAATTTGATTTAATTATATGTGTTTAAATCATACATGCTACATTATAAATTTCCGTGCTTGAATAGATGTTTTAACAGAAATACATAGTAATTCCAGAGGGAAACACTGATGGTTTGTGCTTAAGGCTGTCAACCGTACAAATAATGTTACAGAAATAATTAACATGCTTGAAACAGCAGTTCAAATTTCTCAATAAAGGCTACAGAATAATATCTTATTTTTTATGTTAAATTTTTTATCTTGTTTTTCATCACAAATGTAGCCATTTGCTAAAGCTGTCTATTGCTTCCAAAATGAAGTATTGCACTGTCAATAAATGTGAAAAATGTGATGCATTAGACACAAACACGACGAGAAGGGAATGGGAATGAAAGATAAAAAAATAGTAAAACACATGAAATTGCACAAAACTTTCAAAATGAGTTTTGTATTTCGTAAATCTATTCTCCAATGGTATGATATTCAGGAGAGAATACAAAGTATTTCTCCTAATAAGCTTTTAGTACTACCTGTCCTAGCAAAGGCTTTTTCCGTTAATATTGACGCCTTGGAAAAGCAATTTGCTTTGTGGAATAAAAAGGAATCAGCAGAGCCCAGACAGAGAAATCCAATTTTATCCTCAGACAGGCACAAAGCTGAATGCCTTCCATTTTAATGACTGACAGCTTCTATTTCTTTTATACAATCATCATGTAAGAAATGAACACACTGACAATAGAAGCACAATCCAGCCTAAAAACTCTAGTGGCATCTTCTGTGTGGCATTTCTCCACTTTGGCATATACTAGACTCAAGCCTAGAGAAAAATATTACAACGTCATCAAGTTCTTTACAATATTGCCATAACAAAATGAGCATAGGTACACCAGTGTGCCCTTCAAAAATAGCAGTGGATTTATAAGAAAGAATTCCTTGACAAACTATACACAGTAGGACCTGAGATTTCCAAGGTAAATAATTTCTCTGTGGTACAACCCAATGAACATATTATGTGTATGTGTGTGTCTATTTGTGTGTCTGTGTGTGTGTGAGAGAGAGACAGAGACAAGAGAGAGAATGGACGAGTAGTGGTAAATTGAGAATAAAGTACAATTTTCTTTGACTCTCAGTGCCCAGTTCTTCAGTAAAGTTACTAAGAAATGTTTGATTGAGGGTATTCTTGTGGAAGCCAGTAAAAGAACTAGATTTCACAATCCAAAGAAGAATCTAGAGCCAAGAACAAACAGCAAAATCAGACAGGAGTAGAAAGACAGAATAGACAAGGAGGTCATGGGCAGATTTGAAGTGATTCACAGAAATTAAGGAAATAGTACAAAACATAACGTACTGAAATTGAGGTTTAGGTCAAATTTATCCTTTCTGGATCTTTTTAAGGAGCTACCTAAAGTGACCACTGTAAACTACATTATATTTCTATATAGAATAATTCAATTTGTGTTATAATTTTATTTGCTTTTTATTATAGTTTGACCTCCTTAAATCGAAAAATTTAATTGTCAGCTCCTGCAACACATGAAATCAATTGTCAGCATAGGAAATTAGTAGAATCAAAAAACAGTTTGGAATGTAGGATATCCTTCAAGAATTATTATTTTGTTATGCATATTTATATTAATGAGGTGAGAACAATTAGAGTAGTATATTAATTTTTGTTTCAAAATGAATATATGTACATCCATTATGGAGCTCAGATTTCTGTTTATATTTCAAAACTGGGAGCTAAGTATATGGTTTTCAGCTTATGGCTTCACTTTGTACCATGTACCCTGTTTAGTTTACCACTTTTCCAGTGGAAGCCAAATTTTTTTAATATAATTGAAATCTTAGAGAAATGTGTGTGGATGCACTAATATTTTTAGGTCCCATTGTCAGGCCTACTGACAGAGTCTCATATTTAGTAAATAGGACAACTAAAATTTGGATCTCTTAAGACAGTTTCCAAAGCATACTAACTATTCACAGTTCAATATTGATAGTGAAGTCAGTGATTATGGAAGGTGCTGGTAGAGGGGATTTGTTTTTTAGAAGAATCTCTCTTATTTATTACTCCTGATTCTTTCAGAGAGAGAGATTGAGAGGAAAGGGAGAGGGAGAGACAGGGAAAAGGAGGGAGAGAGAAGGATATATATGACTCTATTGATGTATATAATATTGTATAAACAGAGAGAGATATGATTAAATCTAAACTTTCTGATGAAACTTAGGGTATACAAGTATTACAATATTGATAGCTTTAGTATAAAAACTTTAAAACTGATATTATTATAATTATTGTTAGATATAATATGAAGTATTGGAATGTTTCAGTGTTAGACTAGTTTGACTATTAGTCTGGTGTCATATTTGAATAACAATATTAGTTATTTTGAATTCATATTTTATTGTAGTGTTAGAAGTTCATGAGCCACATATTTTGTTGAATATTTATAAAGAAAAATATTCCAAAATTAGTGCAGTTTATATTTTAAATCTAGCATTTTTAATTCATTTAAAGTGAAAAAATATATTCTCAGTTGGCAGAACTTGTTATAATTTAAAAATTTTTATATTCTGATTTTTTCCCTTTTTTATCTATTGCTTTCATATTCTTTTTTTTTTTTAGAACTGATAATATTTCCTTTCTTACTGTAGCTTTAGCCTGCAGATTATGAAGTCAAAAAGATATATGCTGGAATAAAATCCTCTTTACTTACCACCTGGGTGTCTTGGGAAATTTATTTAAGCCTCCACAGCTTGTTTTCTTACGTACTAAAAGTGAATGATAGAAAATGTAGCTCTAAAAGTCAGGCCTACAGTAAGCATAAAAATTCCTACAATAATCATCATCAACACATCACCATTATCATTGCTATTATTAACTGAAAATATCATTGGTTGTTCTCCTCAATGAGAACTGAATATTGTTTCTATACATCTGTTCTAATATTATACACCATTTGATTTATGCCTATTTTTGCTTTGATTATGGTCAACTCAATTGATTTGTATTCATGTACTGAAAACAGGATTTAGAGTTATAGAAATAAAGTACATATAGATTTTAAAGCACTCTTATTATGTGAGAAATAATATTTTCCCTTAAGAAATATAATTTTACAAGATCATAATAAACATAAACTTAAGTAGTAATTAGCCAAAGGAATACAAGGTCTGGTTCAGATAAAGTGGTTATACTGGAGTATCACTAGAATTAGGGGGATAAAGGTCAAAGGCATAAGCAGAGATGTAATCTCTGGTAAACTTGATCAGAAAGAAATTCAGATAGTATTTAAGTCTGTAAGACTAAATCTTTATGAGAGATTTTAAAATATACTCTTACACTTCATATCATCAATGTTTTACCTCTGGTTGGCTTACTACATCTACCTTTGAGCAATATGGTCCTTGAAGAGAGGAAATGTTCTCCAATTATACCAGAACTTATTGCATCACAGTCAAGGATTCACCCTCATTTTCCATAAGAGCTTCCTTTCTCTGCATCTTTTGGTGAATTCCCTCTTCTTAAATGATAGTGACTCCAGAAGGATGATCATGACATCTGATTGGTTAATCCTTTGAGGACTTAATTTTATTATTATCAACTAATTCCATAACCCTGAACAAACAATATGGGATTTCCTTAGTTTTTCTCTCTCTAGCTTCTAGAAATCAGAATGTTTAGGTAGCATCTTCCTATGTAAACACTCTTGATTCAGCAAATTTAAACTATGGGATGTAAGTTCTTTGTATATTTTGGATATAACATTTTATCAAATATGTAACTTGCAAATATCTTCTCCCAATCCATAGGTTGCCTTTTAGTTTCCTTTGTTGTGCAGATGCTTTTGATTTTTGGTGAAGTCACAATCATTTATTTTTGCTTTTGCTTCCCTTGCAAAGAAGACATTCTATAAAGAAGTTGCGATGGCCAACATCAAAGAGGTTCCTGTTGTCTATGTTCTCTTCTAGGATTTTTATGGTTTCAGGTCTCACATTTACATCTTTAATCCACTTTGAATTTATTTTTGTGTATGGTGTAAGAAAGTGTATAGTTTCATTCTTTTGCATGTTGCTGTCCAGTTTTCACAACACTACTTGTTGAAGAAACCTTATTTTTCCTGAACATATAAAACTCAACACACCAAATCCAAATGATCCAATTAAAAAATAGAAGACATGGATAGACATTTCCCCAAAGAAAACATATGGATGGCCAACACACTCGTGAAAAGATGCTCAACATGACTGATCATCAGGGAAATATGCATTAAAACTACAATGAAAAATCACCTCATGCCTGTCAGAATGGCTAAAATCAACAACACAAGAAACAACAAGTGCAGGTGAGGATGTGAGAAACCGGAACTCTCTTACACTGTGGGTGGGAATGCAAACTGATGCAACCACACTAGAAAACAGTACAGAGGTTCCTCAAAAATTTAAAAATAGGACTACCCTATAATCCAGTAGTTGCACTACAAGGTATTTACCCAAAGAGTTTATAGAAGCATTATCTACAATAGCCAGAATATGGAAAGAGCCTAAGTGCCCATTGACTGGTGAATGGATAAAGAAGAAAAGAAGAGGTGGTGTATAGACACTCATCCTACGAACATGCTGGAACATTACTCAGCCAGGAAAAAGAATGGAATCTTGCCATTTGCAATGACATGAATGGAACTACAGAGTATTAGGCTAAGCAAAACAAGCCAGTCAGAGAAAGACAAAGACCATACAATTTCACTCATATGTGAAATTTAAGAAACAAAACAAATGAGTAAAGGGGGGAAAAAAAAGAGAGAATGGCAAACCAAGAAACACATTTTTAACTATAGAGTATAAACTGATGGTTACCAGAGGAGAGGTGGGGTTGTGAATGGGTTAAATGGGTGATGCAGATTAAGGAGGATACTTGTAATGAGCACCAGGTCTTGTATGGAAGCACTGAATCACTATATCGTGTACCTGAAACTCATATTACACAGTATATTAACTAACTGGAATTTAAATAAAAACTTGATTAAAAAAAAAACTACAGGATATATGAAATATGCAAGAGTAAATTTTTAAAACATTTCTCAAAAGCACCAAATTTCAGAAAAGAAAAATTAATAGACAAAAATTTTAAAATTTCCTATATTTCCAATAGTCAAGATGTTAGAACCACAAATAACAACCAAGAAAAGGAGTACCACCAAAGGGAGATTCACCAGAGCAACTCAATTCTCAGCTAATAAGAACTTAGAAAAAAATGGTCACATCTTTGCTTAATACATTCTCATGTACTGTAGTGCATATATTAATTGCTAGTATCCCATAGGTAATAAACATGGCATTCGGAGATTTTCTTAATCTACAGTTATTTCTCCGACCAACATGATGCCTGCTTTTGCTTTGCCACGTGAAAACTGATTTTCTCTCTACATCAGTGTACCAGACTAAGGGGATGAAGCACAATTTAGTCCAAAACTGATTCTTTATCCCTTGTTCTGAGTCCCTCTCCTGCAATTAAGTGTTCTCATGTGATTCATTTCTGGCCAATAAGTCATGAGAATTGCTGGCGGTCTCTTGGAGAGATTATTTCCTCCATGACCAAAGGATAAAGATATATTAAGAAGTCTCTTGTTGCCCTGATTACCTCTTACACTTTCTGTCTTTGAATAAAATTGTATAAGGAAATGAAGACTGGAGATTTTGCAGTCACCTAGCAATCATCAGAGAAAGACTGAGAGAACTGAAAAAAAAAATGGCACAGAGTCTTCATGTCACTTAATTGCTAAATTACCTTCCTCTAGACAACTTTTTACATCATGTACTTAAATATTATATTTAGTATTTTAGGGATATAACATACATTATGATGCAGAGAAAAAAAACCCTAGAGATCACCTGATAACACAGTAATGGTGCCTTAACATAATAGAATGGTTCTTACTTCATTAAAATGAAGTTAAAAACTTTTAACTTCATTAAAATGAAGTTAAAAAGAGAAGTGCTTATGATATATTGTTGTGGGAAGAGTACAGAATATGTTATTTTATAGAAATATTATTCTAACCATGGGAAAACAAAAAGAAAAAAATAGAAAGGAAATACGTTTGTAGATAGTGGAATTATAAGTGATTTTCTCAGTTTCTTTCATTCCCGTAATTTCCAATGTCTTGCTTAGGAGAGTACATTATATTTTAAAATCAGCAAAATAATCCAAAGGTCATTGCTATCAATGTGAATGTAGTGTTAGAACATTTAGTTTGCCAGATGTAAGTGAGATTTCCTAAAACTGTTCAGTCTATTAATAACTGGTGATTATAATACGGTATATATTACAGTTGCTTAGAAAAACTTCAGTCAGATTTGGAGTTAGCTTTTCAAGATAGCAGGAAAAAAAGGTGTTATTTTATTTAAAAAATAAGCTAGTTTCTAGTTTAAAAATATTTATATAAAGATATTTACATAAAATTAAATATATAAAATTGGCATGTAGGCAACAAATTATTTACCTATGGATGTTAAGCATATGATGTAATACATGATTTTTTTTAGGTTTCTTCCACAGTTTTTATATATCTATATATCTATATCTATATCTATATATATTATTGTGGTATGTTAGTCACCATGCAGTACATTATTAGTTTTTGATGTAGTGTTACAATGATTCATTGCTTGGGTATAACACCCAGTGTTCCATGCAATCTGTGCCCTCCTTAATACACATCACTAGGCTAATCCATCTCCCCATCCCCCTCCCTTTTAAAATCATCCATCCAGAATCCATAGTCTTTATCATAATAAAACCTCTCTGTAATATGGTATTAAGGAATAGATGAACAGCTAAATTCTAAGGCAACACTCCTTAGGCTTTCATTTAAAGGGAATGTTTTCTTTTGAAATATAATTAAGTTCAGTTTCACGTATACCATTTAGCATAGCTGTCTCTAGAATGCTTTTTAAGGCCTCTGTTCATTACAAATGTTTTCTCAGACATTTAGCATGTATTTTATGTTTATTTTACTGTTTTCCACCTCATAATATCATTCATTGTTGAGATTAGATCTAACTTCTAAAGATTTCAGTCACCCGTTGGAGAAAAACCATTACTGCACTTGATATTTGAAAGTACACCAACTCTGAAAGTGAGATGCTCTGGGGGAGTATTATGTGTTTGGTATTGTATGAGAAGCTGACATCATTTTGGGGACGTTGCCAGAAGATATTTGAAGTGTCAAGTGCTAAAGAATTTTAGTGTCTGCTGACAGTCTCTGATTTCTCTTACTCTGGCAAGCATATGAAAAGAATGAGTATAAAGAGTACATATATTTAGAGTTTTAAAAATCTTTTTCCAATATAGTTAATGATTGCAATAGCTAATGCTCATTTGTATTTACTACAGATATCATTCCAGAACACATAAGAATTTCTTTAAAAGCCAATGAGTAATAAATGGCTTGTAATTTTAATAATGCATAAAATAATTTTGAACTGAAAGAAATATTTGGAGCTCATCTAACCTTAAATTTGAATTTACAAATGAAGGCATTGAAGCCAATATTCTTAGTCATTTATCCAAAAATCCAATACATCTTGTCTACTAATCTTTGCAATATGTCACAATTATAAATTTTGATCATATTCTGATCTTTTGCACCAAAATTATTGTTTTCACAGTTTGTTAGGAACCAATAAACAAACAGCCAGATACTAATGATGGAAATCTCGTGATGTACACTATAGAGTTGCCTTAGTAAAAAGAAGTTTTGTAAAACTGTTTTAGTAAAAAGAAGTTTTGATACAATCTTAGTTCATTATATAAAAGTACATTTCCAAGTTCATTCTGTGGTAAGAATGCTTATATATTTACTTCTGTTTCCTTTTGCAAAAGTAAAGTATCTCTTGCTTAATGTAAATATTTTTCCTTTGTTAATATGTTTCTGATTTTGTATAAACAATGTCTTTGTAAATCAGATACATAAGAAAAGGAAAACTAGTCATTGTCATTCAAGAGGATGAGCTGGGTTATACTTTGTCATTGTTTTTGTTTATGTACCTGGTCTTATGCAAGACTGAATCCTATCTTTGTTTTTAATAACTGTGTAGCAAAAATTCTTAATTAAGTACTTACCAAAAATATTATATCTATTTTCAAGTTCTTAATTGGTTAGAGATGGCTCTATAAAATTTGTATAAGAAGACACAGAACTGAAAAAAGAAGCATTTAAGATAAAAGCAACCACAGTTAAGCCAGTACTGACTGAAAAATCTGTAAAGCTAAGTACAAATATATCTCTTTTTTTCATAAAATATAGTAGGAATTTAAATCTAAAGATATTACCACTTACAATATTAATATAGACAATTTGGTCAGAAAGAAAACCACAAACATTAAACTGTAAAATCTGTAAAAATCAGGTATTAATTTTTGTCATGCAGTCACTAACACTGTCAAATGACTAAAGAAACGTCTTTTTTTTTTTTTTTTAAGAATTTACTTATGTGACAAAGAGATACAGTGAGAAAGAGCATGAGGGGGTGGGGAGAGGAAGAAGTAGACTCTCCACTGAGCAGGGAGCCAGCCGCACACAGGGTGCGATCCTAGCATCCTGGAATCATGACTGAAGCAGAAGTCAGATGCTTTATCAACTGAGCCACCCAGGTGTCCCTGGATGAAGTAACTTCTTAAGTCAAATTAATTAGAATACTACTCGGGCCTTGAAGTAGTCAAGAATTGGACTTTTATGGATATTTACATAGTATAATTTTATACTGACTTAAACTTTAATCTTTGTGAGCTTGACTTTCTCAGATTCCAGTCATTAGTGTATAATCTGGAATGTCTTATTGCATTTTTTTTTTTACAATTTCTAAATTTATTTAATTTCAACCAAGGGATTGGTGAACAAATATTCTTCAAAGTAATGTTTTGTCACATGATATATGACGATAATATCAGAGTCCTAAATCTCTCATCAACAAGTGAATTTGTCTGTGCTGAATCTATTTCATTATACTGTTACAATTTCAGAAGGAGTTTACAGGAATGGCCCTGAAAGCTGTAAGTCACACACACCCCCACACACACTTAAAAATGGAGTAAATTTTACTTAAATGGGAAAATAAACAAGGTTTATTTCTCTGTAAAATAATGCAAGACTTTTTCTTTCCATCACAGGTTTTGAAAACAGCTGTTTTTTTTTTTTTTTACTGTGTTTCAGAAGGAATTCTCATAATCTAGTTAATTAACACATTCATCACCTCACTTTGTGTGTGTGTAAGCATTTAAGTTCTAATCTCTTAGAAAATTTCAATTATACAATCTAGGATTATCAACTATAGTCATCATGTTTTACAAATGACTCTCAGACCTCTTTCATCTTCTAGCCATAAATAGCTGTTTTTAGCAGAGCTTTGTTCATTAAATTTTAACTTAGATTTTATTTTTAATTTTCTGGCCACTTTTTTTTTTTAAAGATTTTATTTATTTATTTGAGAGAGAGACAGTGAGAGAGAACATGAGTGAGGAGAAGGTCAGAGAGAGAAGCAGACTCCCCGTGGAGCTGGGAGCCCGATGCGGGACTCGATCCCGGGACTCCGGGATCATGACCTGAGCCGAAAGCAGTCATCCAACCAACTGAGCCACCCAGGCGTCCCCCACTTTTTTTTTTTTTTTAAGATTTTATTCATTTATTTGACAGAGATCACAAGTAGGCAGAGAGGCAGGCAGAGAGAGAGAGGGGAAGGCAGGCTCCCTGCTGAGCAGAGAGGATGATGCGGGGCTCAATCCCAGGACCCTGGGATCATGACCTGAGCCGAAGGCAGAGGCTTTAGCCCACTGAGCCACCCAGGTGCCCCTGGCCACTTTTTATTTGTCTTTATTACCAGTGAAAGAATTTGACCAGAAGACACTTTCTGTGCAATTGAACTAAAAAAAAAAAAAAAAAAAAAAAAATTAACTAAAAATGTATTCTTTCCTTAGTTGCTGAATAGGTATAAAATTTTAGTTATTTAGTTAAATTTAGTTTTAGTTTAGTTATGCTAGATGTATAAGTATTAGAGACCTTCTCTACCACATAGTGCCTATAGTTAACAATATGGTATCATGCCCTTCAAAATTTGTTATATAAGTAGATCACATGTTAAATGTTCTTACCACAAAAAAATGAAAACAAAACAAAGGGACACACGGAAACTTTAAGAGGTATTGGACATTTTTACACTTGATCTTAGCCAAAAGGTGATTCGTATTAGACATTTTTATAACCTTGATTGTGGTGATGTTTTCACATGTGAATAGTCCAAACTATTCAATTGTATACATTAAATATGCCTTTTTTGCATATCAATTATATATCAATAAAGATATTAAAAAGAGGATTATATTTTTATCCCCTACATTTTCTTGACTGATATCTGAATGCTCCATTGGAATTTTAATCAACAAAAGCCAAAACATGTCTAACATTGAGTTTTTGTTATGTAACAACTCGACTTGCTAGGTAGGTAGATCTTGCTATGTAAGAAAAAATCCCTCAATCTCAATGCTTTAAAAAGCAAGGATTCTCACTTGTAGGTTAGAGGAATTTACTCCATATTGCCTCCTTAGGAACCAGGACTCCACTATTTGGGTCATTGTCAAATACTATGCCAGATGGATGATTATATATTCATGTGACACATGTCACATCACTGATATTTTTTGGCTAAAGAAAGTCCCTTAGCCATACCTATCTTCAAAGGGACATGTAATTCTGTTGCATATGTAGAAGAAATAGAACCAATATCTTCTTTTACTTTTTCTACGGAAAACAAAGTGTTCTCTCTAAAAGAAAATCAAGGCATTTAAAGTTAGCATACTGTCTTTAAGGAAAACTTAGTAAAATGTTGAAAAATCTCAGGTTAGAAAAGTATGACTTTAAATGATTATGCTTTCTATTACCTGTGTGTGTTTTTCTGAAAATCATTCAGTGTCTCTAAATCTCAGTTTACATATCTAAAAAATGTGTTAATACTTTGTTTGCAGTCTTGTACATGATTACAAAAATTAAGCACGCCAATCTATGAAAAATATATGACACACAGTAGTCTATATGTTACAACATAATGATAACGTATAGTAGGTTCTAAAATGGCAATTACCATTATTTAGTTATCATTACTACAATTATAACTAGATTTCATCTGAAATTCACCAAGGAGTATATAGTAAATCCAAGATTCATAGTTTAGATTATTCAGGGCTATAACATAGTACATTGGGCAGTTTAATTCAAGAGGTATTTCTCTTTAGTTGTTATTATATAGAGGATTGTGTTAGATACAGAGAATACAAAGATAAGTGAGATTCAGTGTTATCCATAATTTCAAGTAAATTTTTCAGGTAGCATAATTAAGTGTTCTGCTAAGGAGTTACATAAAAGCTACAAAAAAAAAAAAAAAGGAGGAATGGGGGAGGTAACCAACTTGGCTGCTTGAAGAAAGGATTAGTAAATGGAGAAAAACTTGGAGCAAAATATAAGGCAGATCAAGACAGATGGCTATATCTATGGTCATAATATGTGCATCCATTACCTCTTTCCCTTTTTTTGGATATACAACTAGTGTGATGCATAAAAGACTGTGATTAAAAACTATGATAATAGTATAACTACCAACTCTCAGTAAATATAGGACCCATTTGGCACCTGATAAAAAGCAAGAAAAAGAAAAAAGAAAAGGAAAGACCTTGAAAATAAAAATTTTTAATTCCGTAGAAAAGTATTCATTTAATTTGGAGTTGAAAGAATCAATGTCATCCTATTTTTACTTAAACTAAATTCCAATGTCCCATTCATTTATTAAAACTTTATTATTACATTTAATTTTATGTACATTTATATTATACAATAGTAATGTGAGCTCCTCCACCTGCTAAAGAGATTTATTCTCTAGACAATAGGGTTTCCTTCAATTAGTCATCACTGTGCTGGGAATAGCCGTGGTGTTAAATGTCAGAGGCGGTCATATATCCTATTCTTATTACTACTTTGTGCTGAGGAAAAAAAGTGACAATAATAAACATGGAAAGACTACGGATGAATGGACTTGGGGGTTTTGATTTGAGAAAACATCCCCAAATTATTTTGAGTGTCTTGGTCTAAGAAAAATATTTTGTCAAGCAACATTTCTCACTGTTTTATCTTGTTAAATAAAATGTAAAACATATGGCCATAATTACTCACATACATCTTAGCAAAACACTAGTATAAAAAAGTTTATGAATTCTGTGTAGATTTATGAGTTACATCCCTTTACTAAGGTTTTTATAACATTTTAACTGGGAATTGGGATTTAAAGAACGAGAGAGTTTAAGCTATTTAGAGTCTATTGAAGTCCAATAAGACAGGGAATGACATGCTCATCAAATAATATATCAGTGGATTTACATATGTACAATAATTTTGAAGATGATTCGTGAGCCAGTCTGGTATAATGTGAAGAAAATTGGAACTATAGTCACAAGACAAAAATTGAAATCCAGACTCTGCTTTTTAATTCTCTAAGCTTTAGTTTTCTCCTCAATATTACAGAGATATTGATTTCTATTCCACAGAATTGGAATTCCACAGAATTGTTTTGAACATTAAATTTGTAAGCTACATTACAATAATAAGTGATGCCTTGTACAGGGAAAGCATATATGAAGTTCGCTTTGAATACAAAGACATACCATGGAAATTTTGTGGGTTAAAACATGGTATTACACACCAGAAGTCCTGTATTTCAGTATTTCTATGTATTGTTTAACTATCTACCCATCTGTTTATCTATCCTGTCTTGTACTAAGATTTTGTTGATAGTTTTATAAGTTCCTGAGAAGGACAGCACCCAGAGCCAGTGGAATTCTTATGTATAAATGGACTGGCTGTATTGTTATTTGATGCTTCCCTCCTCCTCCCTTTTAAATACCTTTATATAGGGCAGAAAACCATGTTTTCCAGCCTGGTTACCAATGTCGGAGATGGACTTTCCAACTCGTGGGACTAGCAAAGGCCATCCCAATGCTAGCCACTGAAAATTGAATTCCAATTACTTTTATCCACTGTACCTTGGTATCTGAGTCACCAAGGAAAACACAGCACAATCAACACTAAATGGAACAATGCTTTTACTCACATTGAGAAGAGAAAGAACAAGATCAACTCCAATAGTGTGTGTAAGGCCCTCATCCCTAAATAGTGTTCCTGGCAGCTGATGTGGGGTAATTGGTCTATATGCATCACTCTCATGCCCCTGCAGAAGGACCCAACCCTACTTCCGTGGAGTATGTTATACCAAAAGCTGGAGCATGACTGGGATGCACTGACATACACACTTAGGTAGGACAATGAAACATCCATTGATCATGAAATTAGAAAAGATATTCCAGCCATTAAGTACAGGTCCAGTTCAGACTGTGTGAGCTCTTTATCTCTTGGTAAGAAAGTGTTCAGGCCCCAGATCAATTGTTAATGAAGAATAATGGACTAGGCACACAAGACTGCCTTTCCCAACATTTAAAATTGGATTGCAGTCAATAATGGATGCAGTAATACATGAATAGATAATTAAAGAAAAAAAAGTTTTATCACTGAGATGAAAACTGTACTTTACCTGGTGAATTTGGAGGATTCAGGTATTTGTATATGTTTTTTTGAGTATGTATTTTAAAATCATTTTTAAAAGTTTGAGAACTTAGCACACATAAAATTTAAACTGCGATTTAGAGGACAAGTAAATACCCTTTAATTTTAGGGAACATATTTTTCTGCTAAGTGATTGAACCTGAACAAATTTTAACATCCTCTTTTATATCTTTTTCATCCTTGTAGCTCCCTCAACATCAGTGAACTCCCATTGACTTCAATATGCACAATTTAATTGAAACCTCTGAATGCCCAACTCCTACTAACACAAATGGGAGGAAAAAAAATAATTAGTTTCAGTGGGAGTTATGCGAACCTACAGATTGCAGGTTGGAGCCAAATCAGAGTCATTACTCATTTTCACAGTTTTGATGGTCTTCCAAATTAGAATCAAGGTCTTATTTTTAAAACAAAACAAGAAAAATAGGATACTCATTTTTACTATGTATATGTTAGGAATGAGATGAAAAGCCTACCTACTCTCCCTCTAGTTTGAACTTGTGTCTGTTTTTTTAACAGAGCATGAAGAAACAGTATACAACATATGAAGCATGATCTTACTCTGAGGAGAATGTCTGGGTAAAACATATTTCTTAGATGATGTTCTCATTTTTCTTTTCTAATGATATTGTAAGTATAGCCTTACTGAAGCCTTTTATTTAGAATGGAGAGTAAACATGAAGCCAACTGGAAACCACAAACCATGCAACTAAATTGAACTGATATATTTTATTGAGCAAATTAATATTTAACTTAAAATTTTCTTAAAATATCAATTATGTTCATTTTAAAAATCAGAGAAGCTTGCACTAATAATTCTAAGTGTTCTTTTTGCGATTTGACAAAATATATTTTTTCAAAAGGTGTCATTATCTTTGTCATAAGTAAAATGGCCAAATACAGAAAAAAGCTTGAAAAGAATTTCAAATATGAACATCTTATTAATACAATTTATAAAAGTAAAGGCCCTGAAGGAATTTAAGCCTTGGCATATTAACACACAATATTGTCTTTAAAAAATGCTATCAATTATTTTTTAAATCTTGAAATTTTTGCTTTAGATTATTACTTTAAAGTACACATCTTAGAATAAAATATGTGGAGAAAACTTTAGATAAAACATAAAATGCTATCCTACATCAAACACAACTTTATTAGTTATTCAATTTAAAGTATATTTGTCAAACAAAAAGTGCTTTGCTTGCCTAATGGTTAGGAACCGAGTCATTTATAAAATAAAAATGGCATAACATTATTTCTGGATGACTACTTTAACCAAAAGAACTAAAAATATTATTGAGAAATTGACAGGATTTTAGAGCAGTTAAATAAATAATGAAATAGAAAAATGATGATAAATTGGCAACGTAACGGAAAGAGCAAATTTATTTACTGACTGTTAAATCATAATTGGAGATATATTTAAGTAAATAATGGGCACTGCTTTGAATTTTTTTGTATTGTTATTATGCTTATGACACAATATATTAAAGAGCTTATTTTTTCCCAATACTACTTCTTTTCTCCTCAAAATGAAAAGTACTATTTCTCTGAAAGCTATGTGTTGAGAGTTGTTCATTTATTTTGATGGGACATATATGTCTCTATCCTGAACATTTTTTTCCCTATAAAAACAAACATCTGGGATGCCTGGGTGGCTCAGTTAGTTAAGCAGCGGCCTTCAGCTCAGGTCATGATGCCAGCGTCCTGGGATCGAGTCCCACATCGGGCTCCTTGCTTGGCGGAGAGCCTGCTTCTCCCTCTGCCTCTGCCTGCCGTTCTGTCTGCCTGCGCTTGCTCTCTCTCCCTCTCTCTCTGACAAATAAATAAAATCTTAAAAAAAAAAAAAAAAAGAAAAAAAGAAAAAGAAAAAAAAAATCTGTAATAGAATTAGCCCATAATGTACTATAAGGAAGGTTTTAGAATTATTTTAAAACTTTCATAGTTACCTTTATTTTGTTTTATCAATCCTAATTACCTCAAATCCTTGTACAGATATCATTTCCAGGTATTAAATCATGGGAATACATTCTTTCTTAAAAAGCAAAAGATCAGAACCAAGTGTAATGATCTTGTATGTTCAAAAATTTATGCTATAACCGTTAGCTCTACTAACTTCAGGCCAGGGCACCTGAAACCTAAAACTAACTCTACATCTCAAATAAAAGTCTGTTAACACAAGACAAATAATTCCCGTGAGGACACAATTTTTTTAGAAGATGTAGTTTGTCTTAAATATATGCTGATAATTCAAAAAAAACTATAACACATCTGCTTAGTTCTTTCCAAAGTAACTAATTACAAACAGAAGTTAGAGCAGAATATCTTGGGCAATGGTGAAAAATAGGCCCATAATTCACATGAGTTGAGTTTATGTGGTCGACTCACAGTTTTCATGACGACCCAGCAAATAATTTAACTAACTTACAAAACAATTTATTACTAGCTTTGTTTCAAATTAAAAAAAAATGCAAGGAAAGGAATAGTCTTTTGTATTGAAACCAGATCTTGAATTGCTGTATAAACATAGGTTGAAGGTAGATAAAATTCTCATCCCCAGAGCCAAAAGTCTGGCCAGGGAAATAAATGGTAAAAACAAGCCCGGATACTAAGTTTATTGTGAAATTGCAGCAACTAGAGCTCTTCTCTTATCAGGGTCTGGCTCTGTATATGAGAATTTCTTAGTGGAGGGAGGTAAGAAGAAAACATTACTTCCCTTCAAATTTTATGAGATAGTTTATAAAAAAGTATTAAAAGGCGGGTTTCTTGCTTCCTTAAATAATATTGCTCACAGCACTGATTGCTGCCAAAAGTCTACTACTGACTATGAAGGAACAGTAAAATTAAGCCCTTACCTCCTTACACTAGAAGTCTTCTTCCCAATGTTTTCCCTTAGAAATCATAAGCGTATGTGTTTTGGCCTCAACTAGCTGTGAAAGTCTCTTACAACCTTCAGCCATTGGTTCTGACGCCTAATTACCCACTAGCCACATTGGCTTAGATTTACCACTGAGTCTGATGAAATAATTTTGTGCTCAGATTTCTTTGTTTTGTTTTGAGTGATGAAGTCAATAGTCAAACACAGATTTTAATGTTAAAATTGGAATCCTACAATGCAGAGTAAGTTTTCCTGTGTGCAGTTTGTTATGCAATTCTTTCCAAGGTACCTAAGAATCAACTACCAGGTTGCCAATTGGAACGTATAATGAAGGTTGCAAAAGGTGCAGTATTTGTGGTATTTCTGTCATTTAGCATTGCCATATCAAGTCGTAAGTTTGGATTTGTGGCAGTGCCTATTGATAGACTACTTAAACTCTGGATCACTGGGAGGTGATGTGGAGAATTTTACTCAGTTTGAATCACATTAAGACTGACTCTTCTGGACCTGACTATGATCCTAGACTCCTGAAATGTTGAGACTGGAAAACACATCAACTATCAACTAATTCTGGTATTTCCAAATTTGGCTTAGTATTAGAATCATTTAGGGAGATTTATTATTATTATTATTATTATTATTATTATTATTAGAGATCTTAGGGACATGATTCAGATTTATATTTTCTGTTACCTGGTATTGTTGCATGAAAACCATCCCCAAGTTCAGAGGCTTAAAATAACTTCCAATTATTTTATTGTATAATAGTGTTTGTTGGCTGGGGCTCATCTGGGTGTTTGTTTGTTTGTTTACCCTGCTAGTCTCACTTATCTTCTCATTAGCAGCATGTAATTGGGATAATGGCTGGAGCTGGCCTGTTCAAATGTTCTCTCTCCACAGGGACTCTCCAACACAGAGTCACCAAGAATGGGACCTGGAAGTCTGTATGTTACTTAAAAAGACATTTTTAGGGCACCTGGGTGGCTCAGTGGGTTAAGCCTCTGCCTTCGGCTCAGGTCATGATCCCAGGGTCCTGGGATCGAGCCCCGCATCAGGCCCTCTGCTCAGCGGGGAGCCTGCTTCCTCCTCTCTCTCTGCCTGCCTCTCTGCCTACTTGTAATTTCTGTCTGTCGGGTAAATAAATAAAATCTTAAAAATAAATAAATAAATAAATAAATAAATAAATAAAAAGACATTTTCATAAGTGATTTTGATCTATGGGAATCAGTGGAGAATGAAGTGTTTGTCTAGTGGTTGTTTCTAAAAGTAAATTAAGTTCTCCTTTGGTATCCCAAAACATGTTCTATGGCTGCTATCGTAACACTTATATTGCTTTAGGGTGGGGAAGGACATAAAGGGAATAATAGGGGCTATTAGTGATAGTTTGTTTCATGATCTGAGTCTTGTTCACACATGTGTGTATAACATAATGTTCATCAGCGCTGGCTATACATACTGTTCATTTAAAAGTTACCAATTTGTACCCTTAAAATTTGTATACTTTTCTAAATAAATGTTTTATTTTATTAAAGTTTTACCAAAAAATAACTTTTAAAAACATAAAAATAGAACATTGTTTTGCTTATATTTGCTTCAAAGCTGCCTCCCAAAATTATAGAATTTTTGAGGTCTCAGATATTAGATTATTCTCTATAAACCCCCAAACCCTAGGGTTCAATTTATCCCTGCAAAAATTAATTTTTCTTAAGGATACCAGAGGCAAAAAAAGTGGGGAATACCCTTGTGCCATATATAAACTGGAATAATTAAGAATTCCTTAAGATCTAGATAAAATCAGCTCAAACTTCCATAATATTCCCCAATATTTCTTTAAATCCTTGGGAATAGGAGATTTGTACCATGCCTAGCTCTAGGCTTCTGATTCCATACACTTTGTGTATGCTATGACTTCTATAACATGTTTTATGTGCCATTTCTCTTCAGAGATTAATTAAATGAGGTATAAAAGTCAGCCATTTGCTTAATTAAGAAACAAAAATGAATATTTTGATGTAATGATGTATTATATGATGTATTATATGCTGGCTAACTGAACATTAAAAACAAAAACAAAAACGGCAACAACACAAAACTAATACTCCAAATTCTCACGAGATAGCTGAGTGTGTAGTAAGTGCCTGAAGACGGGGGCACCTGGATGGCTCAGTCGTTAATCCTCTGTCTTTGGCTCAGGTCATGGTCCCAGGGTCCTGGGATGGAGGACTATATTGGGCTCCCTGCTCAGCAGGAAGCCTGCTTCTCCCTCTCCCACTTTCCCTGCTTGTGTTCCCTCTCTCGCTGTCTCTCTCTCTCTGTCAAATAAATAAATAAAATCTTAAAAAAAGAAAAATGCCTTAAGACTAGCAGACTAGCCTGAGAGTAAGAAACCTGGGGGCTACAATCTTAGAGGAGCAGAGACTTTTATGGATTTTACCTCTAGACACCCCACTATGGTCTCATGGATCTGACAAAGATCTAGCTCTGGCAGGGAAAAGGACCAAGAGTGTTTCCCATAACAAAGGCCTAGTTCCTAGGTGAAAAGATTTTACTGGAGCCTTATTCCAGCTGGAGAAGGGCATTTCTCCCTCTTTCTTAATACCTCCCACAAGCCCACCTTCCCTGTCTCACATAAGAGAAAAAATAAGCCATGTCAATGAAGAAGCACCTGTGAAGTTCACAGCCTAGAGACACAAGCCCTAGTATAAGTCTGAGATTTAATCATGAAGTTATAGAATATTTCTCCTCTCCAACACCTTATCATTACACCAACAGGACTGCAGTATACACCTAAAAGAGGAGGACACAGACTATGTATGAAGAGGAGTACTTGGGGAAGTCCAAAATAAAGGGAGGGGGTACAAAAACAAGGAATATAAGGAATTTGAAGACTCTGGAACCTATAGCTATACCAAACATTAAACCCCCACAACTCCTAGCCAGATAAACAAGAAACTTTACAGTAAAGTCCTATTTCTCTCAGTTCTTTTTCACCTGGTTTGTCAAGAAAGAAAAAAAAAAAAAAAAAAAAAAAAAAGAAAAAGGGAAAAAAAAAAAAAAAAAAAAAAATCTGAATGGATAAAGTGAGTATCAGAACCAGACTCAGACATGAAACAGATGTTGGAATTATCAGACAGCAGATTTAAAATAACTATGATTAATAAATGGAGGGTTCTAAGGCAAAAAGTAGACAATGGGCAAAAATAGATACGCATTTAAACAAAAAGAAAAAAAACTGAGAAAAATAAAAAACGAAAACTAGAAATAAAAAAATACTGTAAGAGAAATTAAGAATGTTTGTTATGGTGTCAACAGTAAATGATGAGGGGAAAAAAAAAACAAAAAAACAAAAAACAGAGAGCTTAAAGATAGGTCAATAGAAAATTCTCAAACTGAAAGCCAAAGAGAAAAGAATGAAAAAACCAGGACAGGACCTTCAAAATGTGGCAGAATTTCAAAAGATGAAAATACACATAATTGGAATACCAGAAGGAGAAGATGGGTAGAAGGAAGCAGAAGAAATATTTGGTGTATTAATGCCTGAGAACATGACAAATTAATTATAGACACCAAACCAGAGTTACAGGACATTCAGAAAACATCATACTGAATAAATACAAAACAAAATAAGACAAAAACAACAAAATTACACTGCAGCATATCATATTCAGCTGTAGGAAACCTAAGACAAAGCAAAAGAATGTGAAAGCAGCCAGAGGAAAAAATAAGTCTCCTACCCACGCAGGAGAAAGGAAAAGAATTGCAATGGTTATTTCATCAAAAAACACAAGTCTGAAGAAAATGTACAAAGGACAATAAAAGTCCTGGTAACCTAGCATTCTATATTTAGTGAAATATCCTTCAAAAGTGAAAGACAAAGACATTCTTTGAAAACAACACAACAAAATGAAACAGAAAAACACCTTCATTAGACCTCCCCTAAAGGAAATTTTGAAAGATCTTGGGCACAAGGAAAATGACCTAGGACAGAAGCTTAAGTCTACAAAAGGAAAGAAAGAATATTAGAGAAGTAATAAACAGAGGTAAAATTAGATCTTTTATTTTTCTTATTCTTAATATATGTAAAAGATAACTATTTAAAAGATAACTATTTAAACAAAACTAGTAGTACATCTAGACAGTGGAATGTTAAACACAGATTAATATATTCTGATATTGTAGGATTTGAATAGGGAATTGAATAACAACAATGTTTTAAGGGAAAGGAGGGGATAAAGTAATATTTTATGTAAAGTACCTGAACTATGTGTGAAGTGATAGTGTTATTTGTAGTTAGCTTAGAATATTTAAATAATATATTTTGAAAGAAGATCAATTTAAGCCATAAGCAGCCGAAGAAAAAAAATAATAAAAATTAAAACAGAAATCTGTGAAACTGAAAACAGAAAAACATAGAGAAAATCAACAAAACCAAAGACTGGTTCTTTAAAAAGATCAATAAAATTGATGAATCTCTAGCCCAGATAACTGAGAAAAAAAGAGAAAGAGAAAGGAAGAAATTATCGCGTCAGAAATGTAAGAGGGTAATCACTACTAACTGTATGAACGTTAAAAGGATAATAAAATAGCTCTAAAAGCAACTTTATGCCCATTAATTTGAAAAGTTAGATAAAATGAACCAATAGCTTGAAAGACACGAAATATCAAACTCATTCAAAGGGAAACAGGTCATCTGAATAGGCCTATATCTATTGAAAAAGTTGAATGAATAATTAATAACCTTCATAAAAAGAAAGCATCAAACCTAAATTGTTTCCATAGTGAATTCTACCAAACATTTAAGAAACAAACAATACCAAGTTTCTGCAAATCTTCCACAAAGTAGAAATGCTGGGAACATTTTTTTAACTCATTCTATGTGGTCAGAATTACCATTATAATAAAACTAGATAAAGTCATTACAAGAGAGGAATCCTAATACCTTACATAGCTCATAAACATAGGTACAACAATCCTGAAAAATTATTGGCAAATCCAATCTAGCAATGTTTAACAAAAGTTACACACCAAGACCAGGTGAGATTTATTTCAGTTAAACAAGATTGATAGATTCAACAGTCAAACATCAGTGTTATCTATCACATCAAGAGGCTGAAAAATAAGAACTATACAATCATAACAATCACTGTGGAAAAGTGTTTGACAAAACCCAACACCATTTACAATAAAAATTCTCAGCTAACTTGTATTAGAGGGGGACTTTCTCAATTTGATAAGGAATACCTATCAAAACAAAAACCTATTGCTAACTTTATACTTGATAATGAGAAATGGGCATTTTCCCTTTATAACTGGGAACAAAGCAAGAATATCTGTTTCATTGCACCCATTCAGGATTATACCTAAAACT
The DNA here is from genome assembly GCF_002288905.1 of Enhydra lutris kenyoni. Classification (NCBI taxonomy): domain Eukaryota; kingdom Metazoa; phylum Chordata; class Mammalia; order Carnivora; family Mustelidae; genus Enhydra; species Enhydra lutris. The sequence goes on from NW_019154091.1 coordinate 18,081,348, forward strand.
AATGTAACATCATGTGTCAACTATACTTCAATTGAAAAAAATTTTTAAATCTTAGAGTAGAAGTCATAGCAAGTGTAGTAAGACAATAAAATAAAGTTCTATTAAATTAAAAAGGTAGACTGGGAAGGAAAACAAAATGTATTAGCAGATGATAAGAGACATTATTGCTTATGCAGAAAATATTGAAGAATTGACCAAAAACTAAACAGAAACAAACCCAAACCTCTAGAACTAATATGAGTGTATTAGCAAAGTTGTAGGATATACTGTTAATATGTAATAAAAATAATGTATAGTGTAAATCACTTTCCTATATGCCTGCAATAAACAAAAAGAATTTAGAATTTTTTTAAAAGTACTATTTAACATAGGTTTAAAATTCTTCTTCTTATTTTATTATTATTATTTTTTATTATGTTATGTTAAAAATACTTAGGGACAGGGTGCCTGGGTGGCTCAGTGGGTTGAGCCGCTGCCTTCAGCTCAGGTCATGATCCCAGGGTCCTGGGATCGAGTCCCGCATCGGGCTCTCTGCTCAGCAGGGAGCCTGCTTCCCTTCCTCTCTCTCTACCTGCCTCTCTGCCTACTTGTGATCTCTGTCTGTCAAATAAATAAATAAAATCTTTAAAAAAAAAATACTTAGGGACAAATAGAACAGAATGCATACAGGATTTGTGTGGAAACTATAAAAATCTGATGAAAGAAATAAAAGATCTGAGTAAAGAGTAAGATATTCTGTGTTCATGGATTGAAAGACTTATGATTGTTTAGATGTCAATATTCCCTAGCTTTATCTAGGGATCAATGCAGTCTCAATCAAAATCCCAGTGAGCTTTCTTGTTTGTATTGACAGACTGACTCTAAAGTTTATGGTTAATGGCATAGACATAAAATAGTATGCAGGGAGCTGGAGAAGAAGAAGCTCTAATCCACCTGACTTTTAGGTATCTTATAAAACTACAATAATTAAGATAATGTGGTATTGGTAAAAGTATATACACATAGATTAACAGAAAATAATAGAGAACCCAGAAATAGACTTATAATAATATAATCAGTTAATGTTTGACAAAGGAGCTAAGACAATAAAATGGAGAAAAGATACTCTTAACAAATGATGTTGGAAAAAGGTAGACATTAGTATGCCAAACTTAGAAAAAGATACTTCGGGCTTTAGCAAACTTAAAAACTTCTGCTATGCCAAAGACACTATTAAGAGAAACAAAAGACAAGCCACAGACTGGGAGAAAGTAATTTGCAAAATGCAAAGAACTTATGTCCAAAATATACAAAGAACCCTTGGGATTCAACAGTAAGAAAGCAGACCGCCCAAATGAAGAAAGTGGGCACATGATCTGAAACGACACTTTCTCACGTAATGCATAAAGATGACAAAAAACAAATGAAATGATGCTCAACATCTTTTGTCATTAGTAAATTATAAATTGAAGCAATTACAAAATACCACCACAAAACTATACAAATAACCAAAATCCAAGAACACGGAAAAAGTCATTGCTGACAAGGAAGCAGAGCAACTGGAATTCCCATTCATTACCGGAGGAGAGGCAACATGGTGCAGTCACTTCTGCAGATTTTTACAAAGCTACACATAGTCTCACCATGAGATCTGGTTGCTGTGCTCTGGGTGTACATCCAGCTCATTTGAACCTTTACACCCACATAGAAACCTGCATATGAATGTTTACAGCAGTTGTATTCATATTGACCCAATACGGGAACCAAATAATAGACAAATAGAAAAACAAATCATGGTACATCTGCACAATTGAATATTATTCAGCAATGAAAAAAGAGCTCTCCAGAACCAAAGAGACATTGATGAATTTTAAATGAAAACTGATATAGAAACAAGCCACCCTGAAAAGTCTACATACTATATAATCTCAATGATAGGACATGTGGAAAAGATAAAACTATAGTAAACTGAAACATCTCAGTGCTTGTCAGAGGCTTGGAGGGAGGAGAGGAGGGCTAAATAGGTAAAGCACAGAGATTTGTTTTTTTTAAGTAGTAAAACTATTCTGAATGATACTATAATGGTGAATGCGTGACATAATGCATTTATTAAAACCCATATGACTTCACAAAACAGATTTTCTTTTAACTCAGTGAGGTATAATGTACATTTATATGTATATAACTGTTTATGATTATTATACATCTTTTTTTTTTAGAGAGAGAGAGAGGGAGGAGGGGGTGCAGAAGGGGCAAAGGGAGAGGGAGAGAGAGAATCTCAAGCAGGCTCCACGCTGGGCTTGAACACACAATCCCGACATCATCAGTTGTAATCAAGAGTCACACACTTAACTGACCACCCGTGCTCCCCGATGATTATTATACATCTTATAAAATTGGGTTCTAGATAATAATATTATGAAGATACTCCAACAATAAGTGTTCAAGTTTGTAGTTCATAAAAACTGACAGCTTTCTGTTTGGTTTCACATTCAGTAATTTTATTAACTAGTTAAACTAAGACAATGATACAACATAGTGAAAGTTATACACATCTATATAAACGTATTAGTTTCCTAATTGTTTTTAGTTGGTGTTAATATATGGTGACATAGATAATAAACACTGCTCCTCGCTTAGCTGATACTTTCAGTAACTGGCACTATTCTAATATTTATTGCTGCCTGCCACATCATTATGATAGAACTGTGTACCAAAATCCTATATCCTCTTATGTGATCATAGATTTGGGTTATCTAACAACAATAGGTATTTCCTTTGATGTTACTAAGTAAACATCCATTACCAAGGTTGGGCACACTATGTAAAGCTCAATTTTAGAATTTTGTGTTATCTAACTCCTACTTTCTATGTCTAAAATTACTAAATGTATATAATTATAACTGGATAATTTCACTTAACTACATATACCATATCAAAATAGCCTTATACTGTTAAGTAAAAATACAGTGTGAAATGGATCTAGATTTCTTAACTAGAATATTCTAAAATAGATTGCATAAAATCTACTGAAAAATTTAGGCACTGTCTTTTTAATGGCAATATCTCAATGTAAGTAACCAATATCTTAAGTGATCCTCACATGTGTGCTGCAATTTGTGCTCTGGCTCTGACTATGGCTGAGAACTAAGGCAGTTCAGCTGCTTTTGGCTCACAATTAGTTAATGAAAAATATGACACAGGCACAGTCTCAATTAAAATTAAAAATCAGAATTCCAGTCTAAGACAGCAATAAATATCTGGACTCAGTTTGTGGTCAAAATCTTCTCTTCAACCTCAACCCTACTGCAGACTTGAAGACTATGTTGTGTGGGAATGGTGGGGGTAGTGGGGAAAAGGAGTTTGGGATTCTACAGGGAACAAAGGTGAGGAGAGGCTGGAAAGGTAAAGAAATAGTTTTTAATGGAGTCCATGACTTCTTTTGCCCCTTACGTGGTCTTCTCTAATGGGATATTTTCATGGATGCTTTAGGGGTTCCCTGATGAATCTGTCACAAAGTACTTATAAAAGCAATCAACAAAAAATGTTGATTTTTAGCTTTCCCACATATATGAATTTATCTATATTTAAATTATTTACATTTACACATAAGCATACATATTATACACACATTGCATATGAAATATATAACTGAACAATAAACCTGAAGAAATTGCTCAAAACTAAGCACAGAAAAAAATGAGAACTTAAAAAACAATGTGAAGGAGAGATTAGGAGAAAAGGAGAGCAGAATGTTTTAGTTTAATATAATCCTAACAGAACTTCTACAATGCAAGACCAGGAAGAATGGTGTGGGCTACAGAAAACACTTGAAGAATTCCCCAGAATTGTTGAAAGACTTGAGCTCCAGATTAAAGAAACAAATACATCTTGAGAAAGGGAAATGCAACTAAATCTATGCATGGAAGGCTGAAAGTAAAAACGCACAAAGCAGAGACAAAGACAGGCAAATCAAAAAGAACTATCTGGGGGCACTTCCGTGGCAGTGTGAGTTAAGCATCTGCCTTAGGCTCAAGCCATGATCCTATAGTCCTAGGATCGAGCCCCACGTTGGGCTCCTTGCTCAGCAGGGAGTCTGCTTCTCCCCTTTACCTCTGCCACCTCTCCCCATCTGCTTCCCTCTCTCTCTCCTTCTGCCTGCTGGCACTCTTTCTCTCTCTCTCTCTCTCAAATAAATTAAACAATCTTTAAAAAATAAAGTATTTGCACTGTATTTCATGGCTCCAGGTAATACAAATAATAAATTTATACTTTGGTAAGTCAAATATTGATTTAAAGATTGCAAGTAACCACTTAAAAATAGGACACGTAATTTATAACTTTCAAATCAGTGAAGAGAAATTAAGGTGAGAGAAAACTTTAAATTCAATCAGAGACAAAAGAAGATAATAGATTCCAAATCTCTCAGTAATCATCATAAATGTAAACTTATCAGTTTGCAAAAGGTATAGAGTCCAACATTGGAGGATAAAAAAATATACAGCTAGGACTTCGTCTAAAAGAGACAAATAAAAAGTAATTAGATTAAAAAGTTAGAAGAAATTTTAAAAAGTTTTACCGGGTACTTAGTAACCAAAAGATACCTGGCAAAGCGATAATAATATATACTTTAACAAGCAATAATAGGGCTAAAGCCATGAAGATCCCTACAAAAATAATAAAAGATATATTCTGAGCTATTCTGATCACTGTAATGTTTACTGTTTGTGACTCCAGAATTCTTATGTTGAAACCCTATTTGGAGGTAGGGTCTTTGGAGGTAGTTGGGTTATGACAGCGGAGCTCTCTTGAATGGGATAAGTGACCTTTTAGAAAGACTCCAGAGAGCTAGCTCGCTCACTTTCTGCCATGTGAAGATTTAAGGAGAAATTATCCTTTCATATAAACCAGAAATAGTGCATTGACCGTGCTCACACACTGATCTTGGATTTCCAGCCTCCAGAACTGTGAGAAATAAATGTCTTTTGTCTAGTCACATAGTCTATCACAATTTGTTTAAAAAAAAAAAAAAAAAGGCCGTGCAACTGTCTGAGTTCAGACAAGAATAAACAAAGTATAATAGGAAGAAAAACTATATAGTGCCTATGAATAAATCCTTCAAAGAATAACTAAGATTCACTGAAGAAATTCATTAAACTTTTTTATTGGATAACAGAAACAAAGGAAATACATATAGAATGAAAGAGCTTTCCATATATATGAATTCATGCACCTGGCTTATGGATAGAAAGACTAAATATAGTAAAATGTTCATTTTCCCCAATATAATCTACTGTTTAAATGAAATTCCAGTTTTGTACCATGATACATAACTGAGCCAAAAGTCATATAAAAAATTAGATGCTTAAAAAAATGAAACATTCAAAATATAAAAGTTGAAGTAGGTGGAGGAGACACAAGATATTAAGATTCATTATAAAATTATACTCATTATAAAATTACTGATAAATACATAAAGTAATCAAATGAGTTAATAATATACTGTATGCTAACTAATGAATTTAAATAAAAACTAAACAAAAATATGAGTTGTTCTTATAGGATTCCCTACAGAGTGAGAAGTGTGTATGTGTGTGTGTGTGTGTGTGTGTGTGTGTGAGAGAAAGAGAGAGAGAGATGCAATTTAAGTACATTGCTGGAAAAAAAAAGCATTCACATAAAAAGAATAATAAACTTGGATTTCTACCTCACACCATAACTTAAGATATACTTTGGTATATTAAATATTGTATTAGTCTCCTGGGGTTGCTGTAACCAAGTGCCATAAACTAGGAAATTTATTCTCTCATAGTTCTGGAGTCTAGAACTCCAAAATCAAGATGGTAATAGGGCCATGCTCCTTTAGGCTCTGAGTAGAATCTTTGGCATTCCTTTGCAGGCAACCACACCACTCTAATCTCTGCCCCTGTGATTCTCATGGCATTCTCCTTACTGGTCTTTGTCTCTGTGTCTAAACTTCTCTCTTCTTATAAGGACACTAGTCACGTTGGTTCAGAAGTCTACCCTACTCCAGTATGGCTTCATCTTAACTGAGTACATCTACAGTGGGTCTATTTCTAAATCAGATCACATTCTAAGGTCATCAGGAGTAAGGACTTCAACATGTCTTTTTGAGGAACACAGTTCAACGTGTAATAGTCCACCTCCTGCTCCCCCTTAAATTTATGTCCCTCCCATGTGCAAAATACATCCACACAAACCCAATATCCCCTAAAGTCTTAAGCATTCCAGCATCAACTCTGTCCAAAATCTCAGGTAAATGTCTTCAATTTAAAGTCTCTAATCTCATTATTAAATCATTTAAATTAATTATATGTGAAACTTGAGATATCACTCACCCAGGTCAAAATTCCTCTCTGTCTGTGAGCCTCTGACTAAGTAAGTTATTAATTTGCAAAATACAATGGTGGGAAAGCATATGATAAATGACCACATTTCAAATGAAAGAAATTGGGAAGAATAAAAAAGTTACATGTCCAAAACAAGTCTAAAATCCAGTAGGACAATTTCACTAGATTTCAAAGCCTAAGAATAATCCTCTGTGGTTTTGTATTTTGTCGTTTGGGCCCACTAGGACAACCTTGCACAACCAGTTCTAGGCAGGAAAACTGAGCAAGGGCTCTTCCCTTCCCCAGGGGCTGAGCCTCTGGCCAATGGTGATAGCAGTAGCCCTACCGGCCTCTGGATACCTGGCTCTGCCCTCAGAGTCGCTAGTCCTACATTTCCTTTCATCTCTCTCCCTTTCAGCTCATACTGGCATTGTTTCTATTGGTATAAGATTCTCAAAATCCTCCTTGGTCTTTCATGTAATTCGGAAGGGTCAAAGCCATCAAAAAAGAGAGTCCTCCACAAATCTTTCCTGACCAATTCCAGTTCTATTTCTGGCTTCTGCTGAGGTGGTTGATTGGATTCATGAGTTACACACCTAACTTCTTTTGCGTCTGGTCCTTTTCATATCATAGGCTGAGAATTTTCCAAATCACCAAGAGCTGATTCCTTTCGCTTAAAAGTTCATTCCTCAATTTATCCCTTTCCTCTTGAATTTTACTAAAAACAGCAGAGAGAACTGGATGTACCTTCCACACTTTGCATGAACATTTCCCCAGCTAAATATTCAAGTTCATCACTTATAAATTCTACTTCCCACAAAAAAAGTTGAATGTAATTCAGCCAAGTTCTGTTACTTTATGATAAAGATTACCTTTCTTGCTGTTTCCAAAAACATGTTTCTCATTTCCATCTGAGACCTCATTGGAAGCACCTTTAACATTCATTCACATTTCTGGTAACATTCTGTTCATGATGATATATGTCTCTGTAAGACAATAGAAGTTTTCTCTGTAGCTCTCCTCAATTTTTTTTTCTAAGTCCTTATCTGAATCACCTTTAAATGTCTTCATTTCTACCAATAACATCTTTGAAGCCATCTATGCTTTTTTTCTCACATACCTCAAAATTCTTCCATGCTCTACCTATTATCCAATTTCACAGCCATTTCCATATTTCTAGGTATTAATTACAGCAGCAGCCTACTTTCCAGTACCAAAATCTATAACAGTTTCCAGGGCTTCTGAAACAAATTACCAAAACTGGGTAGCTTATACAGAAATTTATTCTCTCTGTTCTGAAGGCTAGAAATCCAAAATCAAGATGTCAACAAGACCAGACTCTATCTGAAATTTTGGGCAGAATTCTTCCTCATCTTTTCATAGCTTCTGTGGCTCTCAATCCTTGACATATCTCAGCTCATGGCTGCATCAATACACAGCATTCTCCTTGTCTTATCTCTGTTTCTGTGTCCAAATTTCCCTCTTATAGTTTATCAGTCATTACTGGTCTAAGAGTCTACCCTATTTCAGTATGATCTCATTTTAACTTAACTAACTCCATCTGTTACAACCCTCTTTCCAAATTAGATCACATAGGAGTTAAGGCTCCAACATACCTATTAGGGGGACATGATTCAACCCATAACAAATAAATGTATTTGTAAAGCAAGATCACAAAAAAAATATCTTGGGATAAAATATAAAAATACTTCTGGACATGGTGGTACACTAAAATTTTTTAAAAGACCAAAATCAAAAATAATAAATTTGACTACACTACAATTATATACTTCCAGATGCAAAAAGATTAATTAAGCACATAACAATAAAATCTTCATATTTAGAACTCACATTGCCAATAAAGAATATAAATTTGATTATATAAAAATACAAAAAAACCTCCTAAGTACCAATAAAAAAGACAAACTGTAAAAAGAAAATGTACAGTTATGAATAGTGAATCCACAATAGGTGCTAAAAATCACTAGAACTCTAGAAATTTATTTTTCAATAAAACATAATTAATCACTCACTAGATTGGTTTAAAAAAAATTAACACTATATGTTGTTGGTAAAGACGTGAGAGACATGAATTTCTCAGTTCATGCCTGAGTGCTTGGGTGACTCAGTCAGTTAAGTGTCTGCCTTCAGCTCAGGTTATGATCTTGGGGTCCTGGAATCAAGCCCCATATCAGGCTCCTGCTCAGTGGGGAATCTGTTTCTCTCCCTGCCCTACTTGTTCTCTCTCTCTCTCAAATAAAATCTTTTAAAAACTACTGTTGAGTATTAATTGCTGCAATACCTTGAAAACAATTTAAGAGGTTCTTATAAAACTTCTAATGGAACTACCTCATCATTTGATTCACTTTTAAGTTCATACCTGTATTAGCTAGCTATTGCATTATGATGCTGTGTAATAAACACTCAAAACTCAATGATTCAAAGCAACAGCTGTTTGTTATAATGGATCTGTGGGTAAGCTGAGACATGCTTCTTAGTAGTGTTAGCAGAACACAAGTGGACAAGCAGTAAATGCTTTAGACTATTAAGGCTTAGGCTCAGAGTTAGCATACTATCACATCTGTCCATATGCTATTGACCAAAGTCAATTCCAAAGTCAAAGGGAAAAGTACACTTAGCCTACGAACTAAGTGTATGAACTTATATATCATCAGAAAATAGGGAGGAATAAAGAATGTTAGCCAATAATACCACTAATGCAGTGTACTTGCAGTTATTCACAAATTTACTATATCCAAAACATATCCACACTCATCCCAAGAATCCTAATCTGATTACAGTATCAGGTTTTAAGTCCAAGATCTTGTGATCTATATCAATATCAACTTTGCATTAGTCAATATCAACTTTGCATTAGTCAATATCAACTTTGCATTAGTTCTTCATGATTCAAATGTTTATGAACTAAAAAGAAAACATCTCTCCAACATAAAATGGTAGAACAGAGAAATGATACCCTCAGTAAAAACTCGTATTTAAATAATTCGATACACATGGCAGTCACTTTCTTATCTATTCCTCTCCAACCATTTTGAAATCTTGCTGGATAAATGATGTCAGATCCCTTATCTGTGGGATAGAAAATACATGATTAGGCTCTGACTCTGCTTCCTGGGGCTATTTCACCATTCTAATATTTGCCAAGGCTCTTAGATCTGCCCTAAGGCCATCCTTCTTTTTCCATCATTTTCTTTGGCCATTTCTAGAGAGAATTACAAAACACGTTTTTTGAGATGAGCAGATTTCCCATCCTTCTTTATGCGTACAGAGAGTCGAGAACCCAAAGGAGTTTTCTTCTCTTGAGCTAAGTCAAGGTTTGCTGCACTTCAAAAAATGTGTTTCTCTCAAAAACTTCATGGGATTAAGAATAAACCTAACCAAGGAGGCAAAGAATCTGTACTCAGAAAACTATAAAGTACTCATGAAAGAAATCGAGGAAGACACAAAGAAATGGAAAAATGTACCATGCTCATGGATTGGAAGAACAAATATTGTGAAAATGTGTATGCTACCTAAAGCAATCTACACATTTAATGCAATCCCTATCAAAATACCACCAATTTTTTTTTCAAAAAAATGGAATAAATAATCCTAAAATTTACGTGAAACCAGAAAAGACCCTGAATGGCCAGAGGAATGTTGAAAAAGAAAACCAAAGTTGGCAGCATCATCATTCTGGACTTCAAGCTCTATTGCAAAGCTGTAATCATCAAGACAGTATCATACTGGCACAAAAAGAGTCACATAGATCAATGGAATGGAACAAAGAGCCCAGAAATGGACCCTCAACTCTATGGTCAAGTAATCTTTGACAAAGCAGGAAAAAATGTCCAGTGGAAAAAAGACAGTCTCTTCAACAAATTGTGTTGGGAAAATTGGACAGCCACATGCAGAAGAATGAAACTGGACCATTTCCTTACATCACACATAAAAATAGACTCAAAATGGATGAAAGACCTTAATGTGAGACAGGAATCCATCAAAATCCTTGAGGACAGAGGCAGCAACCTTTTCGACCTCAGCTGCAGCAACTTCTTCCCAGAAATATCACCAAAGGCAAGGGAAGCAAGGACAAAAATGAACTATTGGGACTTCATCAAGATTGAAAGTTCTTGCACAGCAAAGGGAACAGTCAACAAAACCAAAAGACAACTGACAGAATGGGAGAAGATATTCACAAATGGCATCTCAGATAAAGGGCTAGTATCCAAAATCTATAAAGAACTTACCAAACCAACACACAAAGAACAAATAATCCAATCAAGAAATGGGCAGAAGACATGAACAGACATTTCTGCTAAGAAGACATCCAAATGGTCAACAGACACATGAAAAAGTGCTCAACATCTCTTGGCATCAGGGAAATACAAATCAAACCCACAGTGAGATACCACCTCATACCAGTCAGAATGGCTAAAATTAACAAGTCAGGAAATGACAGGTATTAGCAAGGATGCGGAGAAAGGAGAACCCTCCTATGCTGTTGGTGGGAATGCAAGCTGGTGCAGCCACTCTGGAAAACAGTATGGAGGTTCCTCATAAAGTTGAAAATAGATTTACCCTATGACCCAGCAATCTCACTACTGGGTATTTACACTAAAGAAAAAAATGTAGTGATCCGAAGGGGCACGTGCACCTGAATGTTTATAGCAGCAATGTCCACAATAGCCAAACTATGGGAAGAACCTAGATGTCCATCAACAGACAAATGGATATAGAGGATGTGTGTATATATATATATATATGCACACACACACACACACACACACACACACACACACACATATATATATAGAGAGAGAGAGGATGTGTGTGTGTGTGTGTGTGTGTGTATACATACATACAAACATACAATGGAATACTATGCAACCATCAAAAACCCGAATTCTTGCCATTTGCAGCGATGTGGTTGGAACTAGAGGGTATTATGCTAAGTGAAATAAGTCAATCAGGGAAAGACAATTATCATAGGATCTCTCTGATATGAGGAATTAGAGAGGCAGGACAGGGGTCATGGGGGATGGGGAGGGAAAAAATGAAACAAGATGGGACCAGGGAGGGAGACAAACCATAGAGACTTTTAATCTCAGGAGACAAACTGAGGGTTGCTGGGGGGGTGGGGGAGGAAAGGAAAGGATGGCTGGTTATGAACACTGGGGAGAGTATGTGCTATGGTGAGTGCTGTGAATTGTGTGAGACTGATGATTCCCAGACCTGTACCCCTGAAGCAAATAATACATTATATGTTAATTAAAAAAAACAACAACAACTTCATGGACTTTTCATGTATTTGGTTCCAGTCAATTCTTTCTGTATAAATCTATACCCATAATTATTTTAGAGGCATCCATTTTCCTGTAGATTTAACTGCAAGTAATTTAGACATATATTTCTTCAGTAAAACCATGTTCTTAATGCTTTTTATAAGTCCTTTTGCCCAAATAAAAAGATCTACTAAATGTCACCTTAGTTCTTTCAGAGATCTTATCAAAGTGCCTCCCTTGTTCTTGATTTTTGTCTGTGTCCCGGTCTGTATCTTAATTTGAGAATCTGTTATGGATTGGAGAGATGGGAAACAAGAGACCATTTCAGTTTTCCATCCAACATTCTGGGCTCTCTACATTACCTCTAAATTCTGCTTGAAATCTGTCCAATTCTTCTGGTAGCATATATGCAGCAACGATCTCAAACTTTCAACATTTTCCCTAGGAATCATCTTGCCCCAAGTATATTTGGTACATCTTCTATTATTAAATTTTACATGGGATAATTTCACCAAATATTTTACCCTTACGTAACATTTATTATATTAACATATATTAAAGATTATTTCAATATATGATATATTTATAAATACTTGATAAAATATCATATTCATTCCTGGGAGAAAAAAACCACCAACAAAACACAGTCTAGGAATAAAAGAAAATACACACGCACAAACCACACACACAGACACACACACACAGAACTTATAAGTTGATTTCTATTGGCTCTTTTTTAAAACAACAACAACAAAAATTTGGTACCGTTCTGCAAACAATAGATTAAAAAAAAAAATCATTCTAAACATTATTGTGAAAATTGAACTGTAGAAATATTCTAGGTTTAAAACAGAATAAACTTGAATAATTTTAAGCCACTCTCTATTTAGACATGTACAGGGAAATATGAAATTCTTGTGTAATGTTCATAAATGCTGTGTTTTATATTTATATAGTTTCTTTGTGTTAATATGAGAAAAATCTAATTGTAAACTTTAATAATAATTGTATGGAGACTATGGGAATACAAATGTCATACACATTTTTAACAACTCTGCTTTGAAACAAATGGGTTCTGTATACCATTTAAAAAGGTAAACAGCACAGAGCTCTTGTAAATAACTAAACACCACAAGGTATATCCAAATAGAGAAATTTGACTTTCATAAACGTAGAAAGAAAATATACCTTAAAACTCAGAAGCTTTTTATAGTATATGGGATTCCATGTGCAGTTTGGCCAAATTAAAATTTATGAACTACATAAATGTAAGTATAGGTCAAACTGTAAAATTAGCTTACTTAAATAATAATTTTTAAGCACTTGCTAACATAATAACTAACAGTCCAAGAAATACACTGAACCATCATAGGTCCTTCAATAGGAAGAAATTTTAAGGTTAAAACACTTTCAGAAAAACAAATTGTTCCCTTTTTTACTGTGGTTATTTTGTTTTTCAACTTCCTTCCTGAGAATCCTTTTTTTAATACTAAAATTAATTGTGAAGTATTTTGAAAACTAATATGATAGCTTATAGGCTATCACATCATTAAAACCTTTTTGCACTTTTGCTGAGTTTACCTCACCTGGGCTTAACAGAGGAAACACCATCTCTTTTATTACCAAGCTTGTTTCCTGTTAAGCACTGCCAATAGAGGGCTCTAGAGAGTGATTAGAGGAAAGGAAAAACATTTCCCATGGCTTGTTCCCTGCCAGCAAAGCCTACCCACAGCCCTTTACTTGACAATGGCAGGTGCTTCCAATTTTCAGATTTTCTTTGTTTTTACAGCACTCCCAGAATGAAGCTCATCACGCTCTTCTTCCAAATTCAACAATAAGAAAATAAACAACCTGATTTAAAAAATGGACAAAAAGATATGAACAGAAACCTCACCGAAGAAGATCCACAGTTTGTAAGCAAATGAAAAAATTCAAGATCATATATCATGAGAGAACTGCAAATTAAAACAACAATGAAATACCACACATCTATTAGAATGGGTAAAACCCAAAACACTGACAACATCAAATGCTGATGAAGATGTGCAGCTATAGGCACTTTCATTCACTTTTGGTGAAAGTGCAAATAGTAAGACACTTTGGAAGGCATTTTGTCAGTTTCTTACTAAATGTAGGCTAAACATAGCTATGTTAGCTGTACATAGGCTGACCATATGATCCAGCAATTGTGCTTTTAGGTATTTACACAAATGAGTGAAAACTTACGTCTACACAAAACGCTGCACATGGATGTTTATAGCAGCATTATTCGTAATTGCTTCAAATTGGAAGCAACCAAGATGTGCTTCAATAGAGGAAGAGATAAGCAAACTGTTGTACATCCACACAATGGAATATTATTCAGTGATAATAAGAAATGAGTTATCAAGCCAGAAAAAGACACGAAATAACTTCCCATGTGTGTGTTTTAATGAAAAACGCCAATTTGAAAAGGCTGTATATTGTATGATTCTAACTATATGGCATTCTGAAAATGTCAAACTATAGTGATAGTGAAAACATCAGTGGTTTCTGGACGTTTGCAGGGAGAAAGGGAGGGATGAATGAATACAGTGTGGGCGACTTTGGGGGCAGTGAAGCTATTCTTTGTGCTACTGTAGTGGTAAACATATGATATTACACATTTGTCAAAACCTGAAGAACTCTACAACAGAAAGAATGCATTCTAATGTATACTGTGGACTTCAGTTAATAAAAATGTAAACTTAAAACCTCTCTCAAAAAAGCCCATTAATTTTCTTTCAACGAAATGTAATCATATTTTCTTCCACTAGAATAAGTGGCTACTTAAACTATGTCCTATGTGTTGATTTAATCAACTTTTCTTTTTTGCTTCAATTACATTTAATATGGAAACTGTTAATGTAAGTAAGTGTGTTGTGTGTGTCTGTATTTGTGTCTCTCTGTGTGTTTAACAGATAGATAATGCTGTTCCATCATGAGTAAACATTTTACTTTGACTGTTGATGACAGATTAAAATGTTTCAGATGTGTGTGCTCCATCTAAAGATAATGCTGTTGTGCTGTCATCAGGAAAATGTTTCTTTTGTATATTGGTGACAGATTATGAAAAATGTCCTATATTTTTAAATAACCCATCCTCTTGTAAATAGGTAAAATAATGTATGTACAACGTGGGGGAGAAATATCTGCTGGTAACTAAAATAATTTTTTAGTGTAGGAAGGTATCTATATTAATTTCCTAATGTTGCCGTAACAAATTACCACAAATCGCTTGGTTTGAAACTATAGTAATATATTCCCTTACAGTTATAGAAGCTAGAGGTCTAAAATCAAGGTGTTAGCACTGTCCTTATTTCTCTGGAGGCTCTAGGAAAGAATTCTTCCCTGCCTCTTCCTCGCTTATGGTTGTTGCCCTTAACCCTTGCCTTGCAGCTGCATCAATTCAATATTCCTCTGTTGACAAAGAGCCTTCTTCTCTATGTGTTAGTGTCTGAACCTCTCCACCTTCTTACAAAGACACCAGACACTGGACTTCGGTCCCATTCTAATCCCCTGTGATCTCATCTTAACTAATTATATCTGTAAGGTGTATTTTCAAATAGGTTGACATTCTGAGATAGGTGGATATAAATTTTTGACATGGGGGATGCAGGACTGCAGTATACTCTTCTGGTGATGGAATTTGCTTATTTAATACTGTCTTCTCACTGGACTAGTTGATAACACCTTTTCAACTCATAACATTATGATTTCTAATGCTTGTTTTATAAGTAATTCAAATCAGATGGACAGTAATCTGTGTACAGTGGGGAAGGGGTAACTTTTAACTGGTTCTTAATTTGCTTTTATTCCTAGCACAGAAAGCTACTTACATTCAGCAATGAAGAAGAATTTCATATTAACTAGATTATGATAATTGAAAATCACGTAAAAGAGTATTTAGACTACAAGACTTGTTTCTCTTATAATTAATTCCAAATTTCTTAAACTACTTGATTTCAATGCAGCTCACATGTGGATATTTTAATGCAATTTAATTTTTTTTTTAATAATCTGTGCTAGGGGACCTATAAACAGTTTCATGTTTGTGTGTTAGTCTAACAAAACTATCACTTGAAGTGCAAAACAATAAAGATGCAATGATAGAAAGTGAGCTAAGATTTTCGTAGAGATTGATTTAATTTTTTGGATTATATGAGAAAAAATCTACTTATAGAGCATAATCATCTGTTATGTAAATATCTAAAGGGTCTCATCAATGTTTTACATGTTAATTTGTTCAACAATTTTGTTTATTTTATTTTCACTGACTGCTTTCAAGAACTTAGATTTGAAGTTGCCAGAGAAATTTTACATGGAAAAAAAAAATACCTCCAAAGCTTTATATTATCTGAGAGCATATGCTCCCATATAAGTAATTCTATGCCACATTAAATAAGATTATTAAGTTAACCAAAATAGCATTAAATAAAAAATACAAAATTGTGCTATATTCATGTTATTCTTACCTTTAAAGACCTTGGGAGATCAGCTCTTTTCTAATGATGTGATTTATAAATATGAACAATAAAAGTTATCCCAAGAATTTACATACTACTCTAAAATTTTCTACATCTTGACTCCAGGATTCACTCTCTGATGTAACTTCCTATACAAACCGCATTAATTCTGCTTCCCCAAGAAACAGAGGCTCAGACGGGATCAGACATGCTAGAGATTTATTAAGGAAAATGACTGTGAAGAATAAAGGAAAATGACTCTGAAGAATAAAGGAAAGGAAGTAGGGGAAACTTCAGACCACAATGCAGATCTGGCCTGAAGGAAAGTGGGAAGAAAAAAGGATTGAGGAGGAAGTCTCAGGTGACAGCATCGTTCTGAGAAAATTTTGGCCAGGCTAATGGTGAATCCATGAGTCAAAAGCACCTGTCAGAGGAGTCCTACTTCCCATAGAAATGGATCAGCACCAATATCCTTCCCCACTCAGTGATTTACTGGGAGAAAGCTGTGGACTGGTGACCTTGGCACAGATGTGATGGTGGATGTAGAGGAGCTGAGTCAGCCATGGGATCCCCAAGGCAGGAGATGTGATTAGAGGAATATCTTCTCTCCCAAAGAGAGAGAAGCTTTGACTTTTCTGAAATTATATTTTAAGTTACTTCCTTTGATGAAGAATTTGAAGTGTGTTTGTTGATGAAGAATTTGAAGTGTGGGTCGACTACTTTTTTTTTTTTTCTTTTAGTTATAAAGTACCAAACTCTAGGGAATTCCAGGGAAGAATTCAAATTATCTCTGAGTACCTAAGATTTATCTTTATTATTTATTTGAACTTTGGGGTGAAACTTTTCTTCCTTCCTCCTATACTGATCCTTGTATTTGTATCCTCCTTTCTATTTGCTTAGCCCCAGAATGCTTTATTTTATCTTAATGAATATGAGTAGATTCATTGGGCATAGAAAGTTACTATAATGCTTAAGAACAGAAGCCTATTGCTTTTCTTGTGTTTAAGTATGACAGAAGATTTTTATATCTAAACTAGGATGAACATCTTAAAAAGTGCTTATATACATGAATTATATAATTTCTTTTCTTCATTTGGATTTATAAATTAGTTTTCTCAGATAATTTCTCTTAAATGTAAATTCTTTAGTTATATTGATATTTAGAGATCACTGGATTCAATAATACATGATATTTACTTTTCATTAAGTTTTAATTCCAATAAGATTATGTCATATGCCAAAAGAAAGTATTGGGATTAATCTCCTATAAGCTTTTAATTTAAAAAAAATTAAGCATGTAACTTTTTAATATTAAATCTTTTTCTTTTTACCCAATTTGAAATCATGCCTGAAGTATAATTTATTTATAGCTAGGATGATTTCTAATTATTTATTAGTGGGATCATCCTCATATTTAATAAAGCAATATATTTTATGAGTTCTCAACAAATTCTGTAATGGGTTTGATATGTATAATTTTCTATCCAGTGAAAATTAGATATCTTCATCTTGGGCAATATTTTACCTAAAGCTAAAAGTCAATATTGGTTTTATACTTGTCTTAATTATTTTAGTTTCTTTTAGTACTTTAGATGACTACTCATTATAGTCTTGTTCCAAGGTTGTCCAAATCTAAATCAGTTCAATCAACATTTTTTTTTAATTATTATCTCTTCTTAATGTCATATTGCCTTGACTCAGGTTGCTAAACTCAAACCCTAGCTCTAACATTTACTAGCCATATAGACTATAAACGTAAAGAAAAAGTATGTATTAGTTGTGATAATATCTATGTATCTCCCTATTGCAATGACTGTTAACTCTAACTTAATACTTTTTTTCCTTTGATTCAGAATGAGATAACATTTAATAACATAAAAAAACCCTCCAATTTCCTTTGCACCTACCTATGACTAACTGAGTATAATCTGGCTATTGAACTTGTAGGCGAAAGGATGTGCATGAATTAAGATAATTTCTTTAAGGTACAGTTTGTGTCCTTTCTTTCTGATTGGCTAAAATGTAGATGTGAAGGTTAAAACACCCAGCTTGACCTTGGGGAAATTTGGAGAATATGAGTGAGATTTGCAGAATGGAGCAAAGAGATAGAAAGTTATAACCTTCTGGACTTTGTGGAACACAACCTCAGTACCAACTCTGAACTCATTTTTTCTCCTAACAAACAGTAAAGAACTAAAAGCAAATATATTTTATTCTATTTTCTTCATCTTCATCGTGTACACCTATTGTAATGATTTCTATCAGAATAAATGTCAATTAAAAGCATGGACTTTGAACCAGACTTTTTTTTTTTATATATTTTATTCATTTATTTGACACAGAGCTAGAGAGAGAGAGAGAGAAAGAGAGAGAGCACAGAGGGAGAAGTAGGCAGAGGGAGGGAGGGATCAATGTGAGGCTCTATCCCAAGACCCTGAAGTCATGACCTGAATCGAAGGCAGATGTTTAGCTGACTGAGCCACCCAGGAGCTCCTGAACCAGAATCTTAAAATCAAGTTCTGCTTCTAACATTTAATAGTTATGTTAACTTGGACAAGATACTTTACTTATTTGTGCCTTGACTTCCTCACTGGGAAAAGGGAAATAAAAATAGAATACTTATCTCATTGTGTTGCTATCTACACATAAAATGTTTCTTTGTATGTACTAACTGACATTGTCTTCTCCTCTGCCTCATCTCCTTCTTTTTTTGTCTTATTTTTCTTCTTCTTGTCCTCCTTTTCCATCTTTATCCTCCTTCAGTTATTACTGTCCAAATATATTGGTATAAAAGAGGATGAAAATTAAAATAGGAAGAATACTAGTGTGCCTGGCTGGCTCAGTCAGGTAAACAGCTGACTTTTGGTCTCAGGTCATGAGCTCACAGGGATGGGATGGAGCCCCAAATTGTGCTCCATGCCCAGTGGAGAGTCTGCTTGAGATTCTCTTCCTCTTTCTGGACTCCCTCTGCCCCTCGTTCACTTGCACAAACAGGTGTGTGTGTGCACATGCGTTCTCTGAAAAATAAAATCTTTAAAGAGTATATGAAGAATACATAGATGAAATGAATCTCGATAGCCTCTGAAAACTAGTCTGGATATTTCTAGTTATTCATTTATTTAGTCATTCAAGAAAATTATTCAGAGCATAATATGTAATACATTTATTAACAGAAAATTAAATTAGAAAAATAATTACCATGTGCTACTTATTTTCCTTAAGTTTTGTGAAGAAAATAATTTTTTCTTATTAGTATGTTCTAAATTTTCTGCAATGAATATATTTTTCATAAATGTTATAAAATGTTTAAGGATTATGATTATATTTTAAAATGAATATTTATTCAACTATATTAAAATTCATGTGTTAAAATGTTTCTTAAATTTCTTTCAGATTGTTTTTGCCACAATGTTTTTAGGCCAGGAATTGTCTAGTGGGTTATATATTAAATTTAAAGCTAAAATGGAAAGTTTTAGAAATTATGTAAAATGACACCATTCTGCATGTAAAAAAAAGAAGACTTCTTATTTAGCTTAATAATTAAAGCCTACTTGGATTTCTTATTTATTTGATGATACCCAGAATACAGTTCTGTTAGAGCTGATGTCTTTACTCTTTCCCTTGAGGACATGATGCTTATCACTTCATCAGAATTATTCTGGCAAGCAATCATGAGATATTTCCTTATTTGTTTTTTTAATGTATTTTACTTCTATATTAGACCTTAACAGATAGACATTCTTATTATTTTATTTTTAATAAATTTTTATAATTTTTTGTTTTTATAATATTCTTAAAATACAAATGTGATGCATTATACTAAATAAAGTATTTCTAAAAGTAGTTAAAATAATATTACATATTACAAAAGTAATTTTTCTTAGATATTCTAGTTACCATTATAAAAAATTAGTTTTTTTATGTTATAGAAGGAAACCTATTTTGGTCAAATTTTAAAAAATAAATTATATTTTATTTGAAGTATACATTTTTGTTGTAATGCATCAATCACAAGTGGAATAACTAGGATGACGGGAAAAGAAAAATGTTTGCCATGTGAGTATATTTTCTTATAATGCTTTGAAAGTGGTCCAAAAATGCCTTGTTGGCAATCTATGGCAGCATTCATGGAAAAAAAAAAAAAAAAAAAAAAGAAAAGTAATATTAAACTGATGTTTAAAGATACAAAAGAAAGCAAACACAGCTGGCTGCTGTACATGTTCATGTGTAAGTTCATCTGCTTTTTCTCTCTTTTTGTTTCTCTCTCTCTTTATTAAACTAAAGTTTCAAAACATGTTCCTCCTTTGGTGTCCTAAAACTAAAAGGGGAAAAAAACAGATGGCATGATGAATAAATCAACTACTTAATGGACTCTTCAAAAGAAAAGTAAAATAAACCTGTTCAATATTTGTACTACAATAAAAAAAATTCGGGGTAACTTTTGGATGACAATGAAGTCAACTTCTTCCTACTTTCCTTTAAACTATTCCCAAAATAGGAAACACATGAAAACTTATTAAAAGTACTAAGTCTGAGACTAGTAGAAAAACAAATGCCAGAAATTGGGATAAATATCAACTAAATGTGAATTACATTTATAAAAACCATCAATGGTAGAACTTTTCATCACCTCATTAAACAACTGCAAGCTCTGCATGACTGGAAGAACATGGGGCCATGAACTCTTTCCTACCATTTGCCCTAGTTCCAAGAAACAGAGTTTGTATCAAACAGAAAACTTGGAAACCATCTCTTTTCTCTTTCTTGCTACTAGCTTTCTAAAGTAAACATCTGTTTGCAGTTACTGTTTTCTACTCTTGACTCCCCAACACCACTTTTATATCTTTTCAGAGAGTGCAATTCCTACAAACTAATATGGCAGGAAATATCAAGCATTTGATGATACCACATTGCATCCTGGAAAATGTACAATTTAACAATAAAGTCCAGTACGAAGGTAAGAGTCAGGAAAAGCCTGGATTGCAAAATATGGTCAGGACTGAACAAAGTCACCTGGTCTACTTTTCAAGTGCATGAGACTCAGTGAGGAAAGGAGATAATCGTATTGGATACAACAAGATACCTTAGAAACTGCATTTTGTATTACTTTGCTTCCATGAGTACTTCTGAGAAGGACTTCAATCTTACCTAAGTGCACAGTTAGTGAAACCCAAAACAAAACAAGAAAGATCCATGAACTCTGCCATTTGACAGGCATGTAATCTGATCATGTTTCTTTTGTATTTAAAAAATATGTAAAAGGGGGCGCCTGGGTGGCTCAGTGGGTTAAGCCGCTGCCTTTGGCTCAGGTCATGATCTCAGGGTTCTGGGATCGAGACCTACATCAGGCTCTCTGCTCAACAGGGAGCCTCCTTCCTTCTCCATCTCTCTCTGCCTGCCTCTCTGCCTACTCGTGGTCTCTCTCTGTCAAATAAATAAATAAATAAAATCTTTAAAAAAAATACGTAAAGGGAAGTCAACAGATTTATGATAGAACATGGTCAAGTACAGGTAGCAAAACTTCTAAAAGATGCGAGATACTTTTTTACAAGATCCACAGGGACTAGGAATATGTCTGCATAGTGGCATCCAGCACCTAGTACTGTGCTGAGTCACCCGGTTGCACTAAGTGAATGTCTGTGCATGAGTTATGTAAGGACAAGCAATGGTTGTGGGATGGAAAGTAAATGATGAATGTAGAATATAAGTTTCAGCAGATGTGGAAAATGAGAAAAAAGTGTAATTCAAGTGATTCATCATGGGTGACTATGAGACTCATGCTACCAAAAATCCAAATGTGGCTATCAGTGAAATGATATGTAAGGGGGAAATGACTTTTATAACATACATACTTACTAGTAGATACTATTTCCATGGTTAAATGTTCGATAAAATTTTACTATTATCTGAATTAAAGGGAACATTAAATAATGGTTTCTTGGTAGTTTTACTCAATGAATTTTGACAATATTTTATTGCAGAAATAAGAAAAGTATGTTAGATAATTGTTTAGCTTCTTCCATATGATATAAGCAGATAACCTCTTGAAGAAAGGAGTAAACTTTTATAGTAAGAAAAAGATTGACTTCAACAAGAAAAGTTTAAGAATGAAGAACTTGGTATAGAAGAATGGGAGCTGATCTTTTAGCCTAACTAACCACAGATTTCTTTTAATTTTCACATATGCACTTGAAAAACTGAATGTAAATCATCATTCAAATAAAAATGTATAATAAAAATAATAACTTAATGAAATATTTTTAGATGAAAGTATAAAACTTTGTATGTCCTTTGATTTTGATTTTAGTTATAGATATATATTCTGATTTATCAGTTACAAGCAAATTTCTTTATAATAGTTCCTGCCTGATGTAACTGTGGAGAATAGTATCTCCTTCAAATCATGCTCTTATTGATTTTAATTTGAACACCTTAATCCCTTTCTTTCTCAGAAAAAATAAATGTTTAAAACTGATTCTTTCTTAATGAAAAAAAGGAATCTCATTTATATGAGATCTAAGTTAATCAATGTTCAACACAGACACGACAATGAATGAATAAATATAAAACTTGTATAACATCATTTTCATTAACTAACTATATCCGAAACAAATGGTACTATAGAATAAAATTGCAAAGCTGACATTATTATCTTTTTTCTATTAATAAGTATAGTAAACTGTTGTCCTCAAATTGTCTATTTCTACAGACAGGCATGGGCTGTATTGGTGACTTTGTAACTTACTACTTCTACTATTTCCAGTTTTGTGGCCTGTTGTACAGGGGATATTAATAACTCACAGTATAGTTTGAGGACAAAATCCAACAACAGGGTAGAGTTGATTACTCTTCCATTTCTAGTGACTTGGAGATTTGGAGCGTCCCTGTCACACATTCACAAAAACTGAATGAAGACAGAGAACACTTCTTTTTTCTTGGCACATAAGGAACCCTTACTAATGTAAAGATTAAATTTTCTCTGGTTGAAAAATGAAGTACCCATACAATTAAATATGCTGTGTGTTTGAAACATCTAACATATTAGATGTTTTGTTTGTTTAGAATGTAGTTATTCCAGCTATAAACATGTTATATTAAACCAGATTTACTGTATTACAATCTACATCCAATATTTCACTACCAAGGAACTTGGAAATTTTGATTTACATATAAAGAAAGTTCAACTATGCATATATTTCCTCAGAGTATATATGTCTTACAAATTATTAGCATAAATCTGAATTGTGTTGACTTACTGCAATGTATAAGCTTTTCAAATGAACAGTTAAGGCTTGGGCAGGTTTTTTTTTTGTGTTTTTTTTTTTAAGATTTTATTTATTTATTTATTTGTGAGAGAGAGAAAGAGAGAGAGAGCACAAGGAGGCAGAGCAGCAGGCAGAGGCAGAGAGAGAAGCAGGCTCCCAGCTGAGCAAGGAGCCTGATGTGGGACTCAATCCCAAGACCCTGGGATCATGACCTTAGCCAAAGGCAGCAGCTTAACTGACTGAGCCACCCTGGCATCTCTGTTTATTTTGTTGTTGTTGTTGTTTTTAAGAATTTTTAAAAAGATTTTAATACTTCATTTAAAAATTTGTATTTTTATGGAATGTAAATAAAAACTCTAAAAAGAGAAAAAATAATTTTTATATATTTATATATTTGTATTATATAATATTATTATATTAATATTATAGCTATATTATTATATTAAGATTATATATTTTATATATTTTTCAGATTAATTTTGTGACCCAAATATAAGAATCCTTCCTAAGTTTGAGAGTATATTAATTTCTTTTTGAAATTGTTTTGAAAACTTTTGAAATTATAAAAAAGGGATTTAGAAATTAATAAGGTATAGAGGTAATGATATTTGAGAAGGGAGGCATTCCTAGATTCTAGATCCTAGATTCCAATATTTTGTCTATTTTGCAGCAGATTCTTTTTTATCACCATGCTATGTATATTTTCCTGTGACTCTTTAAAAATCATCAGGAGACTATGATTAGAAACACATTTCTGGTGATATATTTACATCTTTTTGACATATTTACATTTTTAAATATGAAATGATGGAGATGTTGATTTTTAAGTAAACACATCAATGACTATTTTTAAAGTAATGCTTGATTTTTAAATGTGTGACTTCTGTAGTTGTCTAATTTACAAGACACCTATCTCATTAAAGAATAGTAAGTTTTAATTATGTATTTGATGGTTAATGAGTAACATCTCAAATGCACACACAAAGCCACGATTTTGATGTATCAGATCAATAAATACCTTATTTCCACCTGGAAAAAAGTATGATGCTGGATGTGAGTAGTATAAAGAAAAAAGTTCTTTATAATTTCCATAAAAATAAGAAGTCTTTATGAAAATATATTTCAAATTGCCGTTACTTCTGAGCAGAAAGAATTCCTCTGTTACAATGATCTTTTTCAAAAAGGAAATGGGAAGGGATAGAAGCACCCATTGGGGATATTAAACCATCAGGAATTTTCATTTGTAAGAGGTGTGA
Source organism: Enhydra lutris kenyoni (assembly GCF_002288905.1). Taxonomy (NCBI): domain Eukaryota; kingdom Metazoa; phylum Chordata; class Mammalia; order Carnivora; family Mustelidae; genus Enhydra; species Enhydra lutris. The sequence continues at coordinate 18,105,967 of NW_019154091.1, forward strand.
CTTACAGAATAGTGACTTAGTGTGAAATCATACACTTCTTTTAATATTTAATTTATTTATTTGAGAGAGAGAGAGAGAGGTAGCAGAAGTTGGGGGAATGGACAGAGGGAGAGGAAGAAGCAGACTCTCCAATGAGCAGGGAGCCCTATGAGGGGCTGGATCCCAAGACCCTGAGATCATGACCTGAGATGAAGGCAAATGCTTAACTGACTGAGTCACCTAAGCACCCCAAAATCATATATTTTGAATGGTACTTTGAGTGAAGAGATAACTCATTATGTGTACTCTGTTTTCACTCTCTTTAAGAAAAATTATCAAATTTCTTTTTATATTTGTAACTTAAGATTGTTTAAGTCCCAGTAAAACAGTAACATAAAACCCTATCTTCACTTGATTTCTATTTCTCTTATTATTATAAATATGTAAACTTAGGAGGTGTAACACAGAATATGATGAGTAAAGTATAATAGTCAATGATAATAGTCTACAGAAATGCACAAAGTTTGCATGTGAATGTTTATAATCATAAGAACACAAAGCATATATACGTTTCCTCTATAAAACAATGCTGAAACACCCAAAACATCAGTAGTAAAACTTATGACACTTTCTTTTTCAGAAGTAGTGAAATTATAGATTTCATTAGTCTAATTTATTTCTCTAGTTCAAGAGCCTAACAACAATACATTGAGTATGGCAAGGGCTTTCTCAATATCTACTTAATGAATGATTTTTCTACTTATAACCAAACTGCCCGGTAATACAGATCTACATGGGTAATCAATGTCTTCTTTTCAAAAGTTCTGCTCACTAAGATAATTTCATAAAGACTTGAGTTCATTGTTCAAGTAAGGTATAAAATGTTGATGGTGCAGTTTCATAAATATTACTATCTGTTTTTAATAGATCTGGTTTTGAATTTCAGTTTCACTTCTTATGTGAACTGATAGAGAGATACTGGTCAAATTAAAATTGGGAGAGAGCATCCGCATAGCATTTGAACAGGAAAAACTGATACTAAAGAATTAATAAATAGGGTATTGGATTAGTGAGAGATTGACTAGTAAGTAATAAAGAGAACATTAAAGAACAGAACATAGCAGATACAAAAAGCAACCATGATCCTCAGGAAAGGTACCCTCCTGGGGCAGAGACTGCATTGAAGGGCTTCATCTTTATCCCACCAGTATGTCTCACTCTCACTGAAGTTTAAGGGTTTAGAGATAATTTAGATGGTTATGTTGGAATTTAGTGATGGGGAAAGGAATTTGAAGATTGTCCTTTTTTTTTTTTTTTTCCTCCTGTCTTGGACATTTAGTTTGTTCTAGTAACTGAGTTAGGAAACACATAAAGAAAAGATTGGGGAAATTCAGTGTGTTCAATTTGTACTTGTTAATTTTGAGGTCACCATAAATAGTCTTATTTTCAATTTGGAGTCTCTCCCTTGTTACAGGGGAAAGAGTTCTCTTCCTGTCCATTGCCAATTTCTCCATTTCTGCCTTGGCTCACACTCTCTCCTCCATTATTAAGAACTGTGCTCTTAAAATTATTTCTGCTCTGCCACATCACCAAATTCAACATGATCAACGTATTTCACCAGCACACAGAATGTATAACAGGATCATCAAAAAACTCCTTTGACCCCACCCCAAGCTATCACATCTTTTTTCATTCCCAGGAGAATTTCTCAGAAATTTCTCATTTTCTCAGACTTACACTTTTCACCACTCTACATCTTCTCACTTCACTCTATTTCAGTGGGACTCTCTTCTTTCTTCTCAACAGAGAGACTCTTGTTGAACTCTGCTTACTTCTGTTTTTATTTCTTTCCTTTCTACATTCTTTTTTAAGGTGAACTTATCCAATAACAATGTTCTAAAAGTCATCTATTTGCTTGTGAATCCCCAAATTTTTTACAGCTAATACAATATTCTAAAGTTTAAATATGATTGTAACAACAAATGCAATTATATTTGTATCCTTTCTTGTGCTTTATTCAGGTTTGTGCTGAAAAAGTCTTCCCTGATTACACATTTTAAATTAATACCCTTTGTTGTTCTTTATATTATGATGCTTTATCTTTTGTATGAGTTTTATCACTACCTGATATTTTGTTACACAAATATTTACCCATTTATTCATGTATTGTTACTTTTCTACTCTATTATTCTTTATTTCTCTATTGTCAATTTATTATATCATGAGAATGTAGATACAAGTAGGTAATATGTTTTGTTCACCATTGGAACCCCAGTAATAAGAGATATAAACAAACACAGAGTAGGTGCTCAGTAAGTTTTAATAATTAATGCATTAATTTATGTGGTGCATAAAATCTCCAGTTTCTTCCTGCTATTATTAAATAGAAGAACAAATTCAAAACATGGTCTAAAAGCCCTATAATTTATAACATATGTTCAACTCTTTAACTCATCTCTGTATATCCTCCTGCTCCATTTACTACTTTCCAGCTACACTGGTCTTATTTATGATGCTAAGTGCACCAAACAAATTCACCCATCAGAATCCTTGCCTGGATTATTATTATTATTATTCTATCACATCATTGATTGTCTATCTCCTAATTATTAGGTGAAACATTTCTATGCTGTTCATTACAATATATCTTAGACATTCTATGGTACATTTTAGGAATTAAGTTTATTATTTGAATGAATTAGCTATTTAACTTATGAACAATTAGACTATTTTATTAGCAGGTGAGAAGTAAGAAGTGAACTCGGGGGGAAAATTCCAGAGGAAAAAAATCTTGGCTGTCCTGGAATCAAAAGACAAGTTTTGTTCATTGCTTTGTAGATTTTTTTTTTTCAACAAAAAGAAGCTAGTTAACTCCTGTGATTTCAAATATATCAGTGTATTGATTACTCCAACATCTATATATTCAACTTTGTTTAGTCTTCTATTTATTCTCTTTGCTACCAGCAAGCAATTTACACTAGCCTTCTAATAGAACACAGAATCCAATATATCTGAAATCTATCTCATTAACATCCTCCTCAATTCTGCTATTCTACCCAGCCAATATTTGCAGGTTAGGTTTCCCAGTAATAAAACTCAAAGGTAAAGATTTATTAACTGTGATCAACACACAATTTCTACACACAGAGTGTGTGTGCAGAAAGTTAGGAGTGATTAACATATAGGGATAGTGTAGGAACAGACTTAGGCAAAGGAAAAATATTGTGGCAAGGAGATGAGAATTTTATACTCCAACACTGGCCAGTCATTAGAGTAGACCACCTCTCAAAAGGAATCTCCCATATTTGGACAAGGTAGCTCTCTTCAGCATAGAGAATTCAGTTGTCAATTTCAGTTGTCACAGCCTAAGCAACTAGGAGGAAATGAATGCTTCTGTTTTAAAAAGAGGAGGATATATGGGGAGCACACCTCAGTGTCCATAGCATCAATCTAAATTAGATTACTGTCAACCTCCATTACCAGGTGAAAAGTAGCAGCTTGAAACAGAACTGATTTTAATTAAAAACTGTCATGCTTTTGTAATACAATATTTTAATAAGTGTCTAGGATAAAGGGATTGACCTTTAGAATATGAGTATTAGCTAAGGGCCTCAGAAACTGAAGAGAGAAACCAAGTGTACAATGTAGATAATTAATTAGAGGAATATATTTTGTTCTTAAGAAAGAAGGGACAGAGAATTATAAAGGGAAGGGCATTGCCTGGATAACTAAATACTGAGATTATATGGAATCTGGTACTATATAAAATGAAGCAGCTTATAAAAATTTTGACTTGGAGGGAAATAATAATTGTAATTGTTGCTTCTAAAGTTCTGTTTGTATCAATGTATGTTGTTTGAACATCAGTATACCTTCTGTTCTTCCCACCACTATTCTAATCTTCAATATAGTCTTCTACACTTAAATATCTTCTGGAGGTTGTGTGTGTGTGTGTGTGTGTGTGTATGTGTGTGTGTGTGTGTACACATGTGAATTTTTATATGTGAAAGTATGTGGTAAAGAAAGAGAACAACTGTAGGGTACTGAGATGATCATTAACTGGAGATAACTCATTGTTAGTGGGATATTTGAGCTAGAGATAGGGAAAAGAACTTATGGTCTTCTAGGATTTTATGAATTCTACAAATAAGGCCTTGGAATTCTCCAGTACCTATATTTTAAATTATTCCTTAGGATATCTTGCCTTGCTACAGATCTCCATTGTGAGATTATAAACTGTTGAAAATCAGATAATATGTCTTATGTAGATTTTTTAATGGTTACATATATGAAAACAGGTCCTCTGGAGTATTAGGAGAAGACACAATTTTTTATCTTTACCTCCTACTGTTCTTACACTTAGATGCTAGACTTATATCCTCTGAGGTCCGTAGATGAAATTGAAGGCAGGGTTCATGTTTACTTATCTATTGCTTTGTAACATGTTGCCCCAGAACTTAGTGGCTCAAAATAACAATGTTTTTTATCTCGCCATTTCTATGAGTCAAGAATCCAGACATGGCTTAGCTGGGCCTTCAGACTCTGGGTCTGGCACAAAGCTGCAATCATGGGGCTGACCAGTGATATATTCTCATCTGTAGACCTGATGGGTATGGATCAATCTTCAAGCTTATTCCACTCATTGTTGACAGGATTTATTTCTTTACAAGCTGTTGGGAAAAAAGGCCTGAATATCTCACAAGCTGTTGACAATAGGCTTCTCTCACTTTCCAGTTCCATGGGCCTCTTCATACAACATCTCTTAACATGGTAGCTAGCTTGATTAGAATGAACCTGCACGAGGTCAGATAAACAATGCCAGCATAACAGGTCTTACAGTCTTTGGGAGCCTAATCTCAGTAGTGATGCACATTACTTTTGCCATATTTCTACTCCTTAGCAGATATAGTTCACAATATGAGAGAGAAGATTATATAAGGGCATGAATACATGTAGACAAGATCATTGAGGACCGTCTTGGAAGTTGCCAACTAAAACACATGAATTTTATGGTGGCATTTAGATAACAAAAACATTCTGATCGTTCCAAAAAATAATACACAGTCTCAGTTTACCATCATTTGATTGTGTAGCCATATGTGTTTGTCAAAATTTCATTCTTAACTTAGGCTATAAATTATTCCCTGGCCCTTTTAGTATTCAAGTTTATTGGGAAAGATGATTAGTTCATTTTTCTCTTTTCTCAGCCAACACTTCTTTTTCTCTTATCCATGAACTGCTATGCTGCATACGTTCTGAAACAGCACCCACATTTTGTTTAATGGGAATGGTGTCTCTGGAGCCATAAAGAGTGGGTGATCTGCCTTTTCCTATCATGATAAAGTTTCTGATCTTTACAAGGTTTTGCTATAAAGAAGAGAAAATGTAGCAGCAAGAGGAACATTATAACTCAGCTTAGTCTTGGTACTCATATAGCATTAGCTTTAGGGACTTGAAAGTATTTTAATTGAATTTTCACTTTGAAAAATTTTATGGATGTTGCCCATCTCTTAGAGGCTGTCTGTTAGTTATCTAAAGATACCTTAAAAAGGCATCTCTACACATTTCAGCCATTTTGTCTTTGTTCAGCTTTAAACTTTGTAGTGGTGTCTCGAATGTCTCTTCACTGAGATCTTTTTACACCTCACGGCAGTTTTCTTGGATGATGTCCAAGACAAAACCATGCTAACTCTCTCATAGCTTGGCACACATCTGGTCATTGGTAAGAAGAGATGCTTTATCCCGACAAGCTCTGGGAAGGTGGGCCACCCAAAGCAGCTACGTTTCTATCACTTGTGTGTCAAAGCTGCTAGTTATTTCATCGCTTTCCCTTTAGATATCTCTATTTGAGTCAAATGCCAGTGTACTCTTCACAGGGCATTAATCAAATTCACTGAGTTTTCTTAAAGCTTCACACCCTCCTCCTCTGGTGGGGAAGTGGAACTCAGAGGAGACCAAAGATTTGTTGGTAAATCCTATTTTAGCCTCTGACTCCAGATACCACTAGACTTCAGAAATGTGAGTGAATATGGAAAAGCATTAAAGCAATTAAAATCTTTAATAACTCATCCTTTGAAAATCCTCCTCCATAATCTTGCTTCTTACTTTGCAATATGACATTTGCTTTGGTGATTCCATAAACAGTACCTTATACATACAGTTGCTCAATAAATATTTTAAATAGATATTATCATGCTGATTAATTCTTTAATCATCTGAAGATATTTCAATTGGATACCTAATTCTTTGGGGTAATTCATTCATTATAACATGCTTTATACACTAGTACCCAAAAATCTCATGAAGCATTTTCTTAGGCTAGTCTCCCCAGAAAGAGACTCCTGAGTTGAGGATAAATTTATAAGTCATACATTGAGGACATGTTTTGAGGGAAAGCCAATAAGGAAACGTAGGCAACAGAGTAGAAAACAGAAGGTTGCCAAACAAGGATGAGACCTCAATGTAAGTCATGCAGAAGGTAACATAGGCCTGATCCCACAGGGGAACAGTGAAGTGTAAGTTTCACCTCTCAGTTTAACTAACCTAAGGCAAAGGAGCCAGGACTTTCTTACAGCTGTCACATGCCTGTTAGTCATTGGTTACGGGCAGCTCCAGGCAGAAAACAATTCTCAGGCACTGTCTGGCTTTGTGAAAATGTCAGGAAAGTACACTCTAGTAGCCTGAGGGTCCCTTCTCTGAAAAATACACAAACTGTAAAAAGATATCTAAGGGGATCTGGGTGGAGTGCAAAACTGACAATACACATATCTTTTAATAGCACAAAACAGTTTTTTAGTTAAATCCTATATTTTAATTGTTATGCCCCAATAATGGGTCCACGATTAAAAGAGTGAGACTGATATAAAGCGAAGGTCAAGCAAAGTTTTATTTCGCGCCAAGCATCAAGAATTTAACCGAGCATTCGGGGACACACCTCTTACAAGAGAGGGCAACCCTTCTCTGTTTCACAGACTAGCTTTTAAGGGCAAAGGCCATGCGCTCGGGCCTGGCCACGCACAGGTGGCCAATGAGATTGTAACACACACAGGAAACTCCACAGTGATGTTAGGTGACCAACTGAATTACAATTTACCCAGTAGACATTTGAACCAGCCTATTACACCTTGATTAGGATTGGTGCCAAAAAGGCTCCCAAAGGGCGGGGGCCATACTCCTTGGTAACCAGGAAGACAGTATGCATCCCCCCAACTGATCGGATGTCTCCACCTGGCCTGACCCACCCTTGTATCTGAGCTTTGTTACCTGGAGCTGGTTTCTGGGACTTGTTTTTAAGTAAATCCCCTGGGGTTAGGGGAGCAGGGACAGTTTAACTTTAATGAAAGCCTCTTGCTAAATAGGTCCTTACATTAATAATTTGTGAAATTTACTACACTATAGCTTACTTATTTCACCTAAAATTTTCTTGATGAAAATTCATTATCACACCAACTGTCACAAATCAATCCTAGAAGGGACAACCAAACAGTATTAATCAGATTATTTATGAGAAGTGTCTTTTTGTAAAAATGCTGTCTATGAGAAAAGAAAGGAAGGAAGGAAGGAAGGAAGGAAGGAAGGAAGGAAGGAAGGGAGGGAGGGAGGGAGGGAGAAAGAAAGAAAGAAAAAAGAAAGAGAGAAAGAGAGGGAGAAAAAGAAAGTACTAGCTCTTCTGGCTACATACGAGCCAAGCGATTATCAGATCAACTCCAGAACAGGCTAGGTTATTGTCTGAAGCTACTCATAGGAAATTACCTTACAAAACAAATGCTGTCAGTAAAGATAACGTTTCATTATGAAGAAAACATACACAACTCAAGAAAATGTATTGCCGCTAAAAGGAAAATAACTCAAAGTATGTCATCTGCTATTCCTGAGTACAACAGCTGATGAGGGTCATCTGCTATTCATGTGTAAAAGACACAGGAAGAGAGTGCCATCCACTTGTTTTACATACAGGCTCTTCTCAGTCCCTTGCAGTCTTCTGATATAAAACCTGTTCTAGCAGATTTTACCAAGAAATTCCTTAAAAAAATGCCATGGAATTTTTAGTTCTAATCTTCCTTCATCACTTTGGTGCTTATCTATTAAAAATCTACTCCTTAGAAGATTGTAGGGGAAAGGAGGGAAAAATGAAACAAGATGAAACCAGAGAGGGAGACAAACCATAAGAAACTCCAAATCTCAGGAAACAAACTGAGGGTTGTTGGAGGGGAGTAGGGTGGGAAGGATGGGGTGGCTGGGTGAGGGACATTGGGGAGGGTACGTGCTAGGGTGAGGAAAAAAAAAATCTACTCCTTGAAACTTTATGCTTTCTTGGTTAATTTTTTTTCTGTGTCTCATTCTTCTCATTTAATTATTTTTACACAACAATCCAACAATTGAACAGATGCAAGATTTGACAGTTATTTAGTTTGGTATCAAGTTGAATGTCATACTACGACTACCAAGTTATTTTTGGGTAGCCACTGTCTTCTCCAAATTTGGGCTAGGACCTTGGAGTTAGTTTCCTTTCGTTTCATCTCCTTTTCGTTATCTTTATCATTTTTCCATACAGCACCATATGAGTTCTCCATTTCCCTTCTTCCTTCCTATTCTTTTTCATAATTGTTTCAGTAATCCAAACAAGAACATTTTTAGGCTTAGATTATCACTAAAATAAATTGCCCTATATTTTTCAAGTGAAATAACTGACAGTTACTAAGGGTATCAGGACTATACTTTATGTACAATGTTATCTCATTTAATCCTCAGATAGCTGTCAGATAGATCCTAATATTATTCTTTTACTTTATTTTTAATTAGAATATAGTTGACATAGAATATTATATTAATTTCACAGTGATCGAACATGTACACAAAGTACAAAATTCCCACCATGCTAAGTGTAGTTATTATCTGTTGCTATAAAAAGTTACAAATTAGGGGCACCTGGGTGGCTCAGTGGGTTAAAGCTTCTGCCTTCGGCTCAGGTGATGATGCCAGGATCCTGGGATCCAGCCCCGCATCGGGCTCTCTGCTTGGCAGGGAGCCTGCTTCCCCCTCTCTCTCTGCCTGCCTTTCTGCCTACTTGTGATCTCTGTCTGTCAAATAAGTAAATAAATAAATCTAAAAAAAAAATTACAAATTAGCTTTAAAATAATTATCTGTCTGGGCAGTGAGAGACAATGATAAGAGTGAGGCTTTTATATTCTAATCCTCATGTAACTACATATTGCTAAACAGCCTTCATAAGTCATTTCCAACTGATGAGCATTAACTTCCTAAACAATGAACAGAAGCTAGCTATTCTTATTAAACTCATCAATAGGTTTTCTTAGATCAGAAGTTCTGAATCAAGACCATTAGAGATGCATGTTGATAAAACTCATGAGATAATTCTTGTAATTCCACCATCTACTGCTAACCAATGACTTAGATGTTTTATCCCCACTCTATTAGCTCTTAGCTGCTTTGAATCTATGATTCATTGAAAGGAGAGAGGAAAATATTTCTTCTCAGTTTCTCAAATATTCAGGTAAAGTAATATCCAGTATTAAGACAGTCTTGTCCTTCCTCCGTTCACGCATCTTTCCCCTTAGTAGAAGGAATAAACTATCTGAATGGTACTTTCTTCAGGTCTGCCTATCTACAGAGAGCACATTAGCCATTTTGCTTCTCTAGATATTCTCTTGTCTGTGAAGAATGGACAGTGTTTTCCTGGTACTATTTGTTTTTGGGTGGGGGGAATAATGCTGTTAAATTCAGTGATACAATCATAGTGCTTCTGCACTGCAATTACATAATTCACAACTCCTAAAATTTGATATTTTGACTTCCATATACTATCTCTATTTCTTAATGGATTCAGAATATAGGAAATAAATTAAATGTGTTATATATATCTTAAGCCCCTCATTTCTCAAAATTTATCATTCTTTCTATAATATAGGTATTTGAATAGCTGATTAAAATAAAATATACATGTATGCATAAGCATTCATGCATTCACATATACCTGCACCATGCCTGTATATACATACACATACAGCTATTGACCAACCAATCTACTTACAATGTACAATTACAATGTAAAATAAGAAATGGATCCTTCATGGGGATCCTGGGTGGCTCTGTTGGATAAGCATCTGCCTTTGGCTCAGGTCATGATCCCAGAGTCCTGGGGTCAAGCCCCACATCAGGCTCCCTGGTCAGTGAGGAGTCTGCTTCTCCCTCTGCCCCTCACCCTGCTTGTGTTCTCTCTCTCCATCTCTCTCTCAAATAAATAAATAAAATGTTAAGAATAAAAAAGGAAATAGGTCCTTCATTTGAAGGATCATAAGGAGACAAAATGAAAGTTGGGAGCAATAAGTAGTGGGAAATAATGCACCAGAGAGAAAGAGCAATGTTCAAGATGACCACTGACACTCAAGAGGGAAAACTGGATTCTTGTCCCAGATGTGACACTGTGGCTCATTTTAAACAGCAGCAATTGAAATTTGCCCCCCACTGAATCACTCATGTGAAATCTGGCAGCACCATATCCCTTTATATACAAAGACTATAGTGAATAGAGAGAGAATTCACTTAACATAAGAAATTAACAATATAAAGGTAAGCATGGGTCCAAGAAGAACCAATTGTCTAAAAAGCAAGCAATATTATAAGAACGAAGAACCAAACACATTTGAAAACACTTGGAAAGAACCCAGAGAATACTCATAGGAAAATATATAGTGTTAAATGTTTATCTTTTTAAATAAAAAGGACAAAATAATTAGAAGAGAGTAATTGCTATAGATAAAGCCAGAATGAATGAACCAGAAAAACCATTATATAGTCTATTAATTAAAAAATTCCTATTCTTTACAAACACTATTAAATCATCAAATCTATCGTAAGTGTGATTAGAAAACAAAAGAAAAGGAAAGAAAAGAATAAAAGGGAAAAGCACACACAAGCAAGATTGGAAACAAAAAAACCACGTAACTAAAGATTTAAGCAAGAGAGATAAAATAACAAGTGAATACTGTGTTCAACTTTATGGCAATAAATTTGACAACATAGACAAAATGGTCAATTTTCTGGGAAAAATATACAGTTTTAAAACTGGCTCAGAATCAAGCATAGTATCTCAAGAGATCAATGACTGCAGTCGATATAAAAAGGTTGTAAATTTTCTACCTATAAAGAGAGACAGTGCCAAGGCACTCTTGAAGATTTTAGCAAGCATTCAAGAAAAAGATCATTTTCATTTTGTATAAAACATTCTATAGGAAAAAGCTAAAACACAAATGTGGACACCTATCCAGCACAGGTGAGAAGGATGATATACTCCTTACCTAAATTTCCATAAAACAAAGAGAGTACCAATAACAAAATGACCGACCAACCAACCAACCAACAAATAAATAAAACTATTGGCCAATCTTGTGGATATAGATGCTCAAAGTATAGATATCAATGCAAAAGAATTATACATTATTAAAAAACTAATATGAAAAAAATATAACCATTATGTAAAATTTATTTCAGCATTATAAGGTTAAAGTAAAAATAATAAATATACAAAATGTAATTACCACCAGTTTAACTCTACTAGCAGTAATCAGGTTGATAATCAAACTCTTGGAACACAGGAGGGTTCAGCCAGCACCAACCTTACTTAGCCTTCTCATTACTTCTATGTACCATAGTTTTATTATCTTTTTCTGTGTGTACTGTGATGTGAAAAAGGTTGGGAGGACTTTTTTATGCCCTAGGAGTCAGATCAGAATTAAATGCACACTCCTATAATATGGTCAGTGCATTCATGAGCATTTATCATATTCCTCAGTGTGTTGGGCTGGATAAAAATCTTAAGAACAAAACTACCAAACTCTCTTTCTTTCTCTCTGTCTCTCTGTCTCTCTGTCTCTGTGTGTGTGTGTGTGTGTGTGTGTGTGTGTGTGTGTGGAGGTTATATAGAAAAAAAAGTCCAAGGAAATATATGTTGTAAACAAAGATATGATATATAAATATTCAATTCTGGCTAAAAAGAAAGCAGAGCAACTTGCAAAGTAAGAACAGAGCAAAGGTATCATGGTTCCAGGCAATTTTTCATGCTCCACTCATGTCATACATGGGTCATGTATGGTCATGAGAGATGAAGTAATTGGATGTATATGGCTCAAGAAATCCATCATTCTCTGTCTCTTCACCTTTTTATTTCACTAATCAGTACATACGACTAGCAGTCACATAATCCTCTCAAGATATAGCACTATATCTTGTTTTCTGATGCAGCTATATGATCTCAAAACCTGTTACACATCACACAATAAACAATCCTGGCAATAAAGCTATGCGATTATTCTAGGATGGTCCTCAGATTACCATTTACCTTGGATCTGGCATAAATAGTTTCCTAAAAACCAACTGAGTTAATTTTGCAAGAAAAACTTAGTGAAACATCATATGTCTCTGGGCATACTGTTCTATTCCTTGTCCTGTATTCTTCTTAAAAATAAGTATACTTAAGTATACATTTTTTCCTACCATTTGCACCATTTTACATCCTCAATGACACTGTATAAGGGTTCCCAGTTTCATCACATCTTAGCAACCCTGTTTTTGTTTTGTTTTGTTTTGATAATAACAATACTAACTGGTGTGAAGTGATATGTTGCTCTGGTTTTGATTTGCATTTCCCTGAAAATTATTGATATTTAATATTTTTTCAATATTTGTTAACCATTTGGATATCTTCTTTGGAGAAATACTTATTCTTTGACCTTTTTAAAATTGGGTTGTCTGTTCTTTGTTTGATCTTAGTTTTTGTGGTTATTGAGTTTTGCAAGTTCCTCATGTATTTTGGATATTAAGCCCTTATCAGATAGATGGTTTTCAAATACTGTCTCTCATTATGTACATTGCCTTTTTATTCTCTTGATTGTTTACTTTGCTGTGGAAAAATGTCTAGTTTGCTGTAGCCCCGTTTATCCATTTTTGGTTTAGTTGCTTGCACTTTTGGTATATACCTCAAAGAATGAAAATCAGAATTGTGTTCACTGGAGTACTATTTACAATAGTAAAGTTATGTAAATAAACCAAATGTCTATCAATAGAAGAATGGATAAAGAAATGGTGGTTAATAAATAGAATGAAATATTATTTGGTTCTTGAAAAAGAAAATCCTGACATCTGTGACAACATGGGTGAACCTGAAGGACATTATGCTAAGTAAAAAACCAGTTTAAAGAGGACAAATACTGCATGATTCCCCTTGTATGAGGTACCTGAAATAGACTCACAGAAGAATAAAATGTTAGTTTCAATGAGTTGGGGGGGCAGTAATGAAGAGTTGTTCAACTGGTATACAGTTTCAGTTATACAACTTGGATTAGTTCTAGAGACCTGCTGTACCATAGTGTCTAGAGTCAACGATACTATATTGTTTGCTTAAAATTTTAAGAAGGTAGACAACATGTTATGTATTATTACCACACAAAAATAAAAATAAAAAAAAGAAAGAGATATAAGAAATTGTTGGAGGTAATGGAGATGTCTATTTCCATGATTGGCTGATGATTTTATGGGTGTGTGCATAGGACCAAATTCATCAAGTTGTATATATTAAATACATACATTTTTAAAGACAATATTTTTAGAGGAATTTTAGGTTCAAAGTAAAACTGTTGGGAGGGTATAGAGTTCCCATACTCCTTCTGCTCCTACACATGCATAGCCTCCCCCACTCCCCATTATCAAAATCTCCCAATAAAGTGCTAAATTTGTTTCAATTGATGTACTGATACATCATAATCACCCAAAGCCCATAGTTTAGGATTTACTCTTGGTGTTGGGCATTTTATGAGTTTGAACAAATATATAACGTGTATCCATCTATAGTAAAGTGCAGAGCATTTTCACTGTCTTAAAAATTCTCTGTGTTCTGCCTATTCATCTCTCCCCACCTTCAATCTCAAAAATCACTGATCTTTTTGCTGTCTTCATAGTTTCACATTTTCCAGAGAGTTATATAGTTGAAATCATATAGTATGTAGCTTTTTCAGACTGGCTTCTTTCACTTAGTCATATTCATTTAAACTTCTTTCATGTCTTTTCATGGGTTGATGGCTCATTTCTTTTTAGTACTAATATCCCAATGTCTGGAATTTTACCACAGTTTTGTTTATCTATTCACCTTCAAAAGGGAATACTGGTTGCTTCTGAGTTTTGGCAATTATGAATAAAGGAGTTGTAAACATCACAGGCAGGTTTTTGTGTGGACATGTCTTCAACTCCTTTGTGTAAATAAATACCAAGGAGCATGAATGATGGATCTTATGATAAAAGTACGTTTAGTTTTGTAAAAACAAAAGAAAGAAATGGCAAGCTGTCTTCCCAAGTGGTTGTACTATTTTGCATTCTCACCATTAATGAATGTGAGTTCCTGTTGCTTCACATCCTTACCAGCTTTGGTATGGTCAGTATTCTGGATAATGGCTATTTTAATAGGTGTGTACTAGTTTCTCTTTGTTGTTTAATTTGCATTTCCCTGATGACATATGATGTGGAACACATTTTTCCTATGTTTATTCACCATCCATATATCTTTGGTGAGGTGTCTGTTAAGATTTTTGACATATTTTTTAATTGGGCTGTTTGCTTTCTTGTTGAGTTTTAAGGGTTCTTTTTATATTTGGATAACAATTCTTTATCAGATGTGTCTTTTGTAAATAAATTATTCTAGTCTGTTGCTTGCCTTCTCATTTTCTTGGCACTGTCTTTCACAAAGCAGACTTTTTAATTTTAATAAAATCCAGATTATCAATTATTTCTTTCATGGACAGAGCCTTTGGTGTTGTCTTTAAAAAGTCATTACCATATCCAAAGTTATCAAGACTTTATCCTGTGTTATTTTCTAAGAGCTTTATAATTCTATATTTTATATTTAGGCCTATGATTTACCTTGAGTTCATTTCCTGAAGTGGGTAAAGTCTGTGTCTCAGTTATATGGATGTGGATATCCATTGCTCCAGCAACTCATCAGTCATTAAAGCACAGATTTTCCTACTCTAGTATTGGTTCCCAGGGTAAAGTTCTCTCATGACTCTCTGCTCAGGTAAGCCTGTCACTCCTGTATTTCTCTGTCCATCTCACCAATCTTGGAATCAGAAGTTTGTCTTGTGTTCTCATCTCTTTTATAGATCCTAGAAGAGTTGTTGATTTTTCAGCTTGTTCAGCTTTTTACTTGTTCAAGCACAATAGGGACTTATATATGTAACTGGAAACTGAAGTATCTGTGCAGTTTTGTCTATCAATTATACCCCAACAAAGCTGTTAAAAAAGAACAGGAAATCTGTATGAAACTTATTCTTTCTAGTGAACTATACTGTCACTCTGAACCCAAGACCATTATGAACAGTAGAGCAAAGCAGATACTGTAATGTGACAACTAAATAAATTTCCAAAATAATTTTATAAAATTTAACCCATGTTCATATTAAAACAAACAAACAAACAAAAAAAGAGTTGCTTGGGAAGAAGAGGTGTAGTAGATAAAATGTGGATCATGAGGAAGCAAAGCAGGGCCAGCTGTATAATTTACAGGGCCCAGTGCAAAATGAAAATGTAAGTCCCTTGTTCAAAAAGTAGAAAAAAGGTGCTAAAGTGTTGTTAAAACAAATACTAAAACAAAGCTTTTTACTTTCTGCAACTCTCTCTCGTCATGGTGTTTTCATTTGCTATTTTATGTTGTTCTAAATAAAGACAAATTAAAAATTAAAAAATAAAAAAAAATCAATCTCATGTAACTAGCAATGAACCTGTTTAAATTTTGAGATAGATGTGGGATATTCACAGAAATCACTTTATGATAAAGTATTGGGAACATCACAATTAACATGAGGATACAACAAAGATGTTTTACTACTCAACATTGAACTGGAGATTCTAGCCAGTGCAATCAGACATAAAGCAAAACTAGAAACAAATAATTTTATAGAAGGGAATAAAATGTCAGTAGTAGTAAGAGCAGAGGCTGGAAATAGACCCACACACATATAGTCACTTTATTTCCTTCAAAGACTTCAAAGAAATTCAACTGGAAAAGAAAACTTAAAAGAAGTTGTTTTTGAATAACTATAGAAATAGAGGGGAAAAGAAAACTTTGACTCCTTTCATCATATAAAAAATTAATATAAGATTGATCATAAGCTTAATCAGAAAAGGTACAATTTAAAGATTTACAATGAAAATTTAGTATATTTTGGAATCCTTGTGGTAGGAAAGTATTTTTAAGACAAAAAAACACTAATCACAAAGAAATAAAAGTGATACATTGGCCTTCAACAAACTTAAAAACTTTTCCACATCAGAAAAGTATCATTTAGAAAATAAAAGGACAAGGCAGAGATTTAGAGACAATATTGGCAGTGCCTGCTATAGACAAAAGAATAGTATCCAGAATATAAAACAAAACCACTAAATATAAATAACTGAAACAATGTAATAAAAATGGATGAAAATGTGAACCTACATTTTATAGAAAAGATATTCAAATGGGCAGTTAGTCCATGAAAAGGTTCTCAACATTATAAATCATAACAAAATGCAATATGAAATCACAATAAGATAGTCATTATTATTTAGAATAGCTAACATTAAAAATAATTGACATAAAATTTTGGCAAGGTTGTAGAACAATTAGAATTCTCATATGTGGATCATTGGTATATAAAATAAAACCATTTTGAAAAATTGTTCAACATTTTCTTATGAATTTCTTATACATGCTATCTTATGTATTATCAAAGAGAAATAAAAGCATATTATCAAAAATATTTATATCAAAATGCTTATAATAGTTTAATTTATAATACCCCAAATTTAGAAACAACCAACAAAGTAATGGATAAACTGATTATAGAATACCACTCAGCAATAAAAACACATGAGCTACTACTGATTCATGCAGCAACATGGACAAAGCCTCTGAGAGATAATGTTGAGCCCAACCCAAGAGTTATACAATATGACTATTAACATATCACTTAAAAGAAAACAAATGTAACATATGCTACTTAAAATCAAACCAGAGTTTGCCTTGGGGAGCAGATGTTGGCCTTGACAAGAAATCGGCATGAGAGTATTTTCTCGGATCATGGAAAATTTTCTTTATCTGGACTGAAGTGATGGTTACTTCAGTGTATTAGTATTAGTATTAGTCAAGTTTCCCAAACTCTGTGAGTAAGACTTGGACATTTCATTGCATATCTCAATATAATTATAAATTATATCTCAATGTAAAAATAAACTGTATCAAAATAATAGAGGAGCTGAAAGTGAAAAATGTATTAAAACAACAGACAAAAGAAATAAACTGCCATACTTATCCCTAAAATATACATTAAGTTATATATAAAGTTGTTCGACTTCATTTACACTAAGGTAAGTGTAAATTAGAACTTTGAGATAGATATTTTTCACCTTTTACATTGGCAAAATTCCAAAAGCTTGATTAAACAAGACAAGACTGAAAAGATTGCAAAAATTCATATTATTTCAAGTGAACAACGATGCAATCTCTATTGAGAGAATATTATGAAATATTATGAAACACATTTTTTGGCCCATTCACTAATTTAAAAATAAACAATATATAATATCAACAACAAAAATGTAGGCACAAATGCAATTTTGATACCAATATGCTGGAAAGAATCTAATAGCATTTATAGATTAGTGATTGGAAAAAAGAAATATATCTAGTCATTAGAATACTATACAGCTATAAAAATATAAGAAAAATCTCTGTGAACTTAGATGGAATACTTTTGGGATATATTAATAAGTTAAAAATTATGTGTAACAGTATATATAATATGTTACTTTTTACATAAATAAAAATAAAGCTGTTTTTTGGAGGGCTCTTATACAAGAATAAGAACCTTTGAAACTAATAAAAATAATTACTTACAGGAGGTGAATTGAAAGTAATAAAGTAGATTCAACTTTTGTGAACATACCATTTGCCACAGTTTTAAATTTTGAACCATGTTATTATTTTGTACATCAAAACTTAAATTTGTTTATGGGAGTAATAAGTAAATGAGTAAATATATTTATATACTTAGGAGCAATTGTTCTTACTCTAGATGAAGAGAGATATAAATTTTCCTCTGGGAAAGAAGGGGAGGGAGGAATGATGTTGAACTGGAGTTAGAGGCATTGGGGTTAACTCATTATTAAATACAGAAAAGCTCATTAGCCATGACCACATTTCAGAACTATTCCCTAATAAAAACAAAACAAAATCAACTAACCAACAAGCAAACCCACAAGTGCTTCTTGTAGAAATGACTGGTTTCATATCTGGAACAGGGGAATTTGAAAGTAAGTTGGACTACCTAATTGTCCAAGAAAGTCAGAAAATGCTATCGGACTAAGGGAAATCTGGCTAAACCACATAGAAACCAGATTAAACAGCTCTCACTGGCTCAATGTGAGCTTCAAAGTGAATAATGATATAAGTGAATTCTAGTATATTTATTTTTAAAAAAGAATATATAGGTCCATAATAATAATAATAACATAATAATTAACAAGTGAGAGAGTAGCAAAGGAAAAGCTTTCTTTCATAAAATACTACTCCTTAGTAAACTGGAGATCTCATTTCACTAAAAATTCAGTGCATATTTCATAGTAGATATCCATGGACATAAATCATTTTATAGAAATAAATGTAAAGATAAATATTCTGGAGTTTTATATTTGAAATTTCTTATTTATTTATGAGCATTTATAATGAGTTGCTTAAAATATTAAGGCATAGAGACTCGGACTCACTTGGAAATTGTTAAAATTGTACATCACAATCTCTTGCAAATTCTGGATACATATATTTTCACTTTTATAGACAAAAATGAGTATTGCTTTTTAAATATGCATATCATCATATATGAGGGACTGTCAAATATATTTTGTTATATAGCGAATGCAAAAAAAGTTTATTTAAAGCATCGTATGTTCCTGTTGAAAATTCAAAATAATTCAAACTTCTTAGCAGTTCTTGTAAGGCTCTGCCTGGGCTAGCTCTTCCAATTGTCCTTCTTTCTTTGCTACCTGTCACACCATCCTCTGTCACATGACAGAACACGTCAAGCTCTTGCCTGTATTAGAGGCTATGTGCTTTTTGGCTCTATCTCCAACTGGTCTCCTTCTAGTTCTTTTCATATCTTTTTTAAAAAATAATTTTTATTTGACAAATTATGCTTTCTTGATGACCTCCTATTCTCAATTGCTTTATTCTCTCTCCTTAGACTATTTTTTCAGAGAACTTTTAAAAAGTAGTCAATATTTATTTTTGTATTTGTTCACTTGTTTGGTGTTTGTTTCTCCCACTAGTTTGTGAATTCAATGCTCCTTACAGAATGTTATATTCACCCTAAGTTAGTAGGGCTGAGAATGGTGTCTAGCACATATTGAGGGTGACAATATAGATTTTTAAAACACAGAAATGAATCAGTGTTCGTTATTATTATTAAAAACTCATGATTCTGTATACACAATTGCTTTAGTCTGTAAAGCAATTTTATTCAACTTAAAAACTTTTTTTAAGTACCCATATATTAAGCATAGGTATTTGGATAGTGCTTCAGGAATAACAAAGGTTAATTTAATGTGCAACCGACAATTCCAACTTGAATCTAGAATGCGTGTCTAGAAGGTCACAATGAGCCACCACAGAATTTGCTTTGTATGAAGAATGCAGGGGCGGCTGGGTGGCTCAGTCATTAAGCAGGTCCTGGAATCAAGCCCTGCATCGGCTTTCCTGCTTGGCAGGAAGCCTGCTCCTCCCTCTCCCTCTGCTGCTCCCCTGCTTGTGTTCCCTCTCTTGCTGTGTCCCTCTCTGTCAAATAAATAAATAAAATCTTTACAAAAAAATGCAGACACACTTCATGTGGGAGGGGATGGGGAAATGGGAGTGGCATTAAAGAAGAAACCATCAAATAGGCGTGCTTGGTGAAAAACAGAGCCTCAGGGGTCAGAAGGAAAGCATGGTTACTAAAGGTCCCTCAATTTCCCTTCTTCAGAAGAGATAATGCTTGGAGTTTCTCATTTAAATTTGTTGTGAGCTCAATACCAAGAACTCATACCTGAATACTGAGAAGAGAAAGACATGAAGCAAGTTTAAAATGATGCAACTCTTTTCAGAAAAACTTCTCTGATTCATTGGAATCAGAAAGTAGCATTATCTGGGTAACATATAAGAAAGGATAAAGGATAGTATCAAGGTTGGGAAAGGTAGAGGCAGCCTCGTTGTGTCAGCCCAGTGCAGGCTCAGGTACAAAGGGCTATGGCGGATAGATGGTCAAAAACCATATTGTATCTGAATAACAGGCATCCTGACTATTAGAGGAAGATGAGAACTTCAAGTCTTCTCATGGTACTCATTAGACAACCCATTTGGGCTCCAATAGGTAAGAAAGACTTTGAGAGAGACTAGTATCTGCAATAGCAGATGAGAAAAAGAGAAATTTTGTTTATCAGAAAACTTCATTTTTACTTCTAGGCTAGAATGACCCAGTGTTACCATAGCCCTTGGTTTTATGAAGTTCACAGACTAATCTACCAGTATATAACAGAGTTTTTGAAGCCGAAGATGTACAGGTTTCTGGAGAGTCCTCAAATATTCTTATAATAAGTATTTGCCTTACAATCTCTTTTAAGAATGTTTAGTGAAAGGAAACAAAAAGAAGAAAGCATTATAAAGAAAGCACTATGGGAAAATTTAAAAGTAAACCATTATCATAAAATAGAGTGGAGAGGTACTTTGGAGAAACAAAAATTTAAAAAGAACTCAAATAAAGACTATTAGATTATCATTCATATCAAAAAAGAAAAAAATGAATTATGTGCTTACTGAACTCCTAGTAGTTGCCAGCATTTTTACCAGAAAGTTAAAAAAAAAAAGTATGCTTATGTAGCACCTACCACTCACAATCAGCAAAGACCACTTAGAAATATACTGACTTTTAGCTTGAAAAGAGATGAAAGAAAAGAATATAAAGCAGAAAACACTATTTTAAAACTTTTTTTGTTATAATTATAGGTAAAGGGAGGACATATATGATGTGGGAAACAGAGGCAGAAGAAAAAAATTATCAAATTTCCTTACCCACTGACAAGCCCTTGAAACAGGCAGAGTGACATTCCTCTAGGGACTGAACTGCCTCCACCTTAAGGCTAAGGGCAAAGGGCAATCCTAGCCTGACAAACACTATCCCCTACCAGGATCCTGAAGCCTACTTTAACAATTCCTTTGAAAACTTCCTTTATCTCTAAAGCCTCCAAGATACATGTTGACAATCATTCCCAAGTATATGGCCTCACTGATACACATCTAAAGGATCTCATGACAAAGGTTTTATTACCGGTAATGAATAACCTTTTTCCCAACAATAGCTAGCCTCTCAAGGTCCTGGAAACCTTGCTTCCAAAATTCCTTAGAGACTTACACCATCCCTGACCCCCTCCCAACTTGTAAGTATATAATGGATCACTCCTCACAGCCCCGGGACAGCAGCTCTTTCTGCCCACCGTCCTGTCCCCGTGCTTTAATAAACCACCATTTTGTACCAAAGACATCTCAAGAATTCTTTCTTGATCATTGGCTCTGGACCTCACCACACCAAACCTCACTTATATTTTAAAAAACTTTATCATATAAAGAAAGTTAATTTTTAAAAATTTATGTTATAATTTTATCATTTTGACCTCTACTGATGCATGTTTCCTAACCAATGAAGTATGAACATTCCCCTTGCAGGGAATTTTAAAGTGTAGGATTAACTGTCAATGTATTAATATTTATTTGTTAAAATTATTAAAGTACTGGAATTTCACATTACAAATTAGACCAGGCAGTTTTTTAAAAACTGTTTAAAAATAACAGTTTTTTTAAAAAAACTGTTTCCAAATTTTTTCTGCAGATGTACACACATATAAGTAAAATTAAGTTCATGGTCTGCAGTGTAAATCCTTGCATTCACTCAACAACATTTATATAATTTTTGGGCTTCTCTGTAGTCTCTAGAAGTTAATTAGATGGCATTTTAGAAAAAAAACTTAAAGATGCTCTTTCTGAACCATAATTTGTAAGCACTGAATCCATGTTTTCTGCTCCTTATAAATTTATCAATTGTAATTTTTTTTTGCAGTGATTGAAATTGTTGGATTCAGTATTTATTTTTGTGGGTTTTTTTTGTTGTTGCTTTTTTGAAGCAGAAGGTGTTAGATTCTATTACCTGACTTGATACCATTTGTTCTCAGTGAAATATGGTTCGTGTCACCTTTTTTATTAACTGTATATTTATAACCTTTAGAAGCAAATGTACTCTATCCACATGGCTAGCGTTTATTGTCTTATGTTCTGCACGCAAAGCTGCTTTTCTTAATAATAAGAAACAGCTGTGGTAAGCACAACAATGAATGCAAAGGGTCATACATGCCTATATTAGATACAAAGGGAGCCAAGCAGGGCTAAACTCTTTAATTCTGTCTCACTCTTCCATGATTGATGCACTCTAAAAAGAGCAGTTATACACTGTATTGAGATTTAACAGATGCTAAAAGGAGCCCATTCCGATGTACATTTGTTAGGCAGCTGTGTTTTACACCAGCAGTGATTACAGTGGGGAATCAATGTTTCCATGACAGTAAGACTGACAGAACTTACATACAGCAAAACTAAGGTAAAATAATGGAAAATATTAGTGCGGTCCACAAATACAATCAATCATTTCTATGCTATATGTGTATATACATATGAATGCACAAAGTTAGATATCAGTTTATTGGTTTGTTTTTAATATCTGTCTATATATATCTCATTCATTAAAGCCAAAGCTGAATTGTTTGCATAAATAACTAAGTTACTGAACTATGTAGGGTGGTGGTTTTGAGACATATGGAGCTATGTATAATTTAAGGAAAAATAAACTTAGAATTTATGGCATGTGGTACATAAAGGTAGCCAAAAATTTTTCTTTTATTTTAACCTCTCTTTTCATGGTTTTAAAAGTCATCTTTTGATTATGAATTTCATACTTTAAACTTTAAATGTTCATCTGAAGAAAAATCTGACACAAAAATGAAATCATTTGTGATGCACTTATTTGCTATTGAGGGAGGCCAAAACCACATATAAAATAATGTCTACGGAAGATTTACGCACCATGATTTCAAAGAATTTACGGTTAAGGATATAGACTTTTTTCATCTTTTGGCTATTATGAATAGTGCTGCAGTGAACATGGGAACACACATATTGAGATCCTATTTTCAATTCTTTTGGATAAGTACCTAGAAGTGGGATTGCTGGATCCAAAAGAGTTTCTATTTTCAGTTATTTGAGGAATCACTATAGTGCTTTCCGCAGTGGCTGCACCATTTTATAATCCCACCAACAATGCAAAGAGTTCTAATTTCTCCACATCCTCACTAATGTTCATTATTTTCTGCCTTTTTTTTTCTTTTCGTAATGGCTATTATAGTTCTGATTTGCGTTTCCCTGACAATTACTGATGTTTGGCATCTTTTTAAGTATTTATTGTCATTTTTATGATCAGCCTAAATATCCATTAGTGGATGAATGGATACAGAAAATGTGATTGTACATACAATGGAATATAGTTCCAACTTTAAAAAGAAGGAAATCCTGTCATATGTTACAATAAGGATAAAATTTGAGGACATTATGCTAAGGGAAATAACTCAGTCATGTAAGTCATAATGAATAGCACATGAACCCACTTATATGAATTTATATAGTACTTACTATAAGTGGTCAAATTCAGAAGGAGAAAGTAGAATGGTTGTTGCCAGAAGCTTGGGGAGATAGGGGAGAAATTGGGAGTTGTTCAATGGGTTAGGGTTTCCATTAAGCAAGATGGAAAAGTTCTAGATACCTTCTGTGCAAGAATATGCATATAGTTGCAAGAATGTGCAAGAATATACATTTAAAAATTTGGTAAAGAGGGTTGGTTTTATACTATTCTGGTATTTTACAAAAAATAGGATATACAAAAATAATATAGTTTTCTACATATTTCCATTCATAGAGTCAATTATTAGCATCATGATGGGTAGTTCTTTTGGTTTTATGACATATTTTTTAAGTGTGTATTTCATAAGGAGTATAAGTCTGATCAGGCTGCCATAACAAAATACCACAGACTGGGTGCCTCAAACAAAGACATCTACTTCTCACAGTTATGGAAGCTGTAAGTTCATGACCAAGGCTGGTAAACCTGATTCCTGATGAGAGCTCTTTCTGACTTTATTGCAAAAGTCACCTTGCTATCTCAAAGTGGACTGAAAATGAACTTTTAACATTTCAAGCTTGTTTCCAATCTCACTCTTCAATTCTCCACTTAAATATTTGTGTTCCATGGTTTCATTACTTTCTTCCTTTGTGAAAATAACTCTACACACACATACATCTCTAAATAACAACATTCAACCTATATGTCCATGTTTCAATAATGATATCATAATACAAAAATCTTTTTAGAATAATATTTCTCTCTAATAGTAGGCTGTAATCTATACATTGTTATTATTGTTTTATATTCCATTGCAAAAATACAAAAAAAATCATTGTACTATGAATGGACATTTAGTCTGCTTTCAAGATTTAACTATTAAATATAATGTACCATAAACATTTCTGAATATTTTACCTTGTGCATATATGACAGCTTCTCTGGGGTAAGTACCTCAAGTGGATTTGTTGTGTAGAAGGCAATATTATTGTTTGTCTTTGTTATTGCCAGTTTGTTTTCCATCATGACTGTCCTAATTTATAGTCCCACCAGCTATGTATGAAACTTTCTATGGCTCAAAATAATTGGCAGATACTTGACATCATCGGTATCTGGAGTTTTTTGGTATGTTTTTGTTTTGTTTGTTTCTTGACAATCTAAACAGCTGATGTTTCTCTCTAGTTTTAATTAAAATTTCCATAATTGCCTATGAGTCTAAAAACATTTTCATGTGTTTATTGGTTATTTGTGATTCCTTATTGTGAATTGTCTATATGCATCTTTTATTTAATTTCTTACTGTGATTTTTTTTTTGTTTTGTTTTAATTATTGTAAGGATTCCAACGTATTCTGGATACTAATTTGTTGACAGTTACATGCACTTGGGAAAACCACATTGAGTGGCTTTCATTTTCTTTTCTTTTCTTTTTTTTTCTAATTTTAATGCATTCAAATTTACCACTCATTTCCTTTATAGTTTTTGTATGTGCATATATATATAGGACATTCTTCTACATTGTAAGTCTTTAACAGTTTTCTTTCTCAAATAAGATTTTAATTCACATGGCCATGGTTTTTGAGTAAGGATCCAATTCTGTTTTTTGTTTTTTTTTTTTTTCCAACATGGATATTTTATTTCCTGATACAATTTACTGAACAGTCCATTTTGTTCTTCACTGAATTTTAAAGGATTTTATTTTGATAAATATAAAATCTCTACTGAAGATTTGAAAGAATAATACAATGAACACTCACATATATTTTTCATCTAGACTCAACAATTGTTATTGTCTCATAACATTTGCTTTCTTTCTCTGCATACATTCACACATGCAGAGACACATACATATTTATGTATATTGTTGATGGCATCATTTAAAAGTAAATTGCAGATACAATGGGACCTTACTTACATATTTCAGCATGTATCTCCCAACATAAAATGTAATTACCATATTCATGGAGAATTAACATTGATACAATTATACTATTCAAGAGTTCATATTAAAGGTTTTCCCATTGGGTCAATTTTTCTCCTATACACTAGAACCATTTCTATTAATGACATTAACATTACTGAAAAATCTATGCCAGTTGCCCTGCATAATGTTTTATATAGAACCTGCAGTACAATATTTAATTGATGTGAGATAGTGGACATAATTGTCTTATTGCATATTTTAAAATACTCCAAAATTTTCTTCAGCAAGAACAATGCAGCAAAAAATATAGTTTTGTACATATTCCCATTCATATAGTCAATTATTGGCATAGTCATGGTTAGTTCTTTTGGTTTTATAACATGTTTTCTAAATATCTTTTTTCTTTTTTATAGAAGACCTTTATGAAATTAAAGAAGTTTCTTTCAATTTATGTTTTATGTTTTTGATTCTTTTATAGATGGTCATTATGAGACATGGCAAAATTTCAAGGTCTTCTAGGAATAATTAATGCTGCCTATTGGATTAAGAATGCCTCAGAGTGGGGCAGCTGGGTGTCTCAGCTGGTTAAGGATCCTACTCTTGATTTTGGCTCAGGTCAAGCTCTTGGTGTCCTAGGACTGAACTCTGCATCAGGCTCCGTGCTCATCAGGGAATCTGCTTTCTCCCTCTCCCTCTGCCCCTCCCCCCTCAAATAAATAAATCTTAAAAAAAATAAAGAATCCCTTATGGAAGGAAGTGATACTGATTAGATCTGCAAGAATGATAGGATTTGGGCACTGGAGATGACAGAAAAACTTTTGGGAATGAGAATAACACGCAATGAGGGTTGTTGTAGGGAACTAAACAATGGACAGATGTAGAGAGAGGTGGGTACATGGTAAAGGGCCTGCTCTTGCTCAGAATGATGGCTCGTGGCAAAGACAGCCCTACTTGTATCTAAGTGGTAAGTAGAGTGAAATCAGATCTTAGAAACTTTAAGATCCAACAGATATTCCTACAAAACTTGGAAAAGAGTTAAAAAAAAAAATCAAGACAATTTCAAGGATCAACACAGGGTTTCCCTGAAATATTTACTGTGGGCAGAGCTAACTTTGGAGATAGAATGTGTAGCTCCAATGCTCTCTTACCCAGTCATCCAATGGATCTGTAGAACTGGGGACTGCTTTACATTGGAGAGCCCAAGGATGCAGTCCCTACTTCACATTTATAAGGGAGGGCACCCACATTATCTGGGGAGTAAATTCCTGATCTTGTTCCACAGAGTTGTTTTTTGTTTTTGTTTTTGTTTTGTATTAACAATGAATTCAAGATGTTTGTTTCTTTAAAAAGAAAAATAAGATGTTTGTTTCTCTCTTCTCTCCTCTACCAATCTATCCTTCATCCTGAGAACTTAAAGACTCAACAGTTTATAGATTTCATAAAATCGTTGGTGGAATATGGACTATATTAGTACATATTCCTAGAAACCCTGCAAACCTACACAACGAACTGGACTAATTTCCATCTCAAACATCTAGGTGTCATGTTGCCAGTAGGAGATAAATGATGTCAATTTGTGGAAGGTGAATGGCCACAAAATAACAGACTGAGTGTGATTATTGGAGATTCGAGTTACTTTCATGTGCTTGAGGACTTTGAAGGTGACGCTTTGGAATTTACCGCATGTAAAGTGACAGTTCTTCACCAATCATTGCCAAACTATGCCATGATCAGCTTTATAACAGGTGTGTTATTCAACTAGGCCAAAGAAATATGCTGTAAAGTCTCTGGGAAAGATTCTTTTACTACTCAAAACCTCAAAGAGATAATCCCCTTTACGTGTAGTTACTGTGTCAGAAACTGATGCAAAACACAGCGGCAGACATACTGTTACCATCCTATGATATTTTCCGCTTAATTGAAAGGTAAAACAAACAAGCAGACAACCTAAGATCTTCCTGACCACGCTGAGCAACTAATCACCTCTGGAGACAACCTCTCCACAGACTTCCATTTCCAATGGTCTTTCCTTTCTCTGTATATTTGACTTTCAATCTTATCAGACTGAAAAACATTTTACCACTGTGTTTAGTGACAAACTGTCATCATTTTCATTTTTCCAATAATGTCACTGAAACCTTGCCTTTCACTGAACTTAAAAATCCTGTCAACAGTTTTCATTCTTTCTTTTTCTTTTTCCTTTCTCTTTCTTTTTCTTTCCTTCCTTCCTTCTTTTACTATTTCTTCTTCTTCTTCTTCTTCTTTTTTTTTTTTTTAACTTTTCACACTTCAAAAGATCTGTCAAATTGATTTTTTTGGCCTCCACTATTTCTGGTGAAAAGTCAACACAATTTATTATCTCTGTTACCCTGTACATAAGATGTCTTTTTCTCCCATGGATCTTATTGAGGCTTAGTTTAAGGCTTTTTTGGGGGGATAAGTTGAGAGTAGATCCCATTCTAGGATGGTGTTTCTCAACCTCAGCATTGCTGACATTTTAGGCCAGATAACTTTTTGTTGTGGGGGCTCTTTAATGCAAAGGATGATGGTTATCAACATCCTTGGCCTCTGCCCTCAAGATGCTAGTAGCACTTCATTATTTGTGACAATCAAAAATACCTCCAGACATCACCAAACATTGTTCAGTCCAGATATTGTTCACTCATTGACAAACCCACCTGATTTCCCAACTCTCCCATTGGGAATCACTGCTCTAGGACATGGTCCCTACTCTTAATACACAGTGGTCTTTCCGCCATCTCAGCTGGATACCATGTTAAAATTAAATAAAAATTGATACTGGACATGAAAATTCCCAGAGCAAAAACCATTTAAGCCACATAAGCAAAATTTATTTTATGAATGTATGCAAAACTTAATTTAGGTTTTCTTATAAATACTTTGATACATGTAAAAGAAATTAAGTTAGCTTCCTAAAAATGGTATAAAATAATCACTTAACCAAATATCCAGTTGTCAAGAAATCTTCATTGTAACAACCCAACATTGTGAAGTCTAAACAGCTTCCTCCTTCTCACTTTATAAGCCATCCTGTATTCATGCACCTGAGTTTCATATCAGTTTTGAATTTGAAAGCTCCCAGTTCATGAACTGTTCTTACATGCATGAAAAAAAACCCTTGTTAAATAGTACTCAATTTGGTGGTTTTAATTTTTCTATTTCTGGATTTTTTATAAATGTTAGTAAGTTTTGACAATTCTAGGTGGGCCAGAACTCAAATCTTTCCATTTTTGTTTTTACCAATATAATAATGCCAACCCAATGTGGTGTCTCTCTTCTGGTTTTAACCTGGTTGTTTCCACTTTCTGGAAAGCCTCAATTCATCATACTCCCTGCATATATAGCCCACTTCTCAATCATGGCATTGCATAATCTCTTGGATGTGGTTCTGAGAACCCCTCTGTTTGCAATCCCTCCTCTTTCAGATATTCTAGCTCATAGATCTGATCATTGCTTCATCAACTCAACAGTATCACTGGGTTCTATAAACTACCTTTCCAAAATTGGTCAGAAAACTGACCTTAGGGAGCAAGTTGGATGTTCATGCTGAAGTTCACTTTGTAGACTTCCCTTTTCTTAGAGTTGTAGTGCTACTTTTCTTCTGACTTGAAAATAATTTCAATATATATATTGTCCAGTTTAAAACTGTATACAATGAGAGACCTAGTCAGACAAGAGTTACTGCATCATTTCCAAAAACATATTGTTTATTTAGATTTATTATTTGCTCAAATTTTCTTCATATAAGAATATTATTAAGAGTTTTTTATATTTTCAATAGAAAATGCAAAAATGATTAATATACATCAAAGTTGTATAATTTTGATTATTAGCAATTTGATTATAAGCAATTGTCCTTTCCTGAATCTTCTCTCTTTAATTGTGTATAACTGGCTTCAAAGAAAGCATTGTATCTTTTCAGTAACTTTATATCAAAATCTTTTTTCCCTCCAGTTCTTTCTAGTCCTTGATGCCAAAACCCTCCATCTATTGGATAGTATAAGAACAGTTCTTCTTAATCTCTCATTTGTCTATTCTATGGAAGAGATAACAAGAAAGGAAGATTTCTTATTCTTTCCTACTCTCCCTCTTCAAAAGGAAAATGGAAAGCATTTCTCAGACCCACTAAAGCAGAACCTTAAATATGTTTCTTCTCACCATAAGACCATATTTTCTCACACAACCTCTACTAAGAAATGAAAAAGATATTCTTGCTTATTAGAATTTTGCCTTGTTTCTAATAGAAAATGCCTCTGCTAATTAAATAAACTTTAAGAAGCTATCCCAGCAAAATTTCAGCTGCAATTTCCCTTAGACTTTTTAACTTTACCCTATCTCTTGCAATATACCTAAATGTTGGCATATATTTTTGAAGAAGTAAATTGACCTTATTAAATTTTAAATCAGTATTTACTCAAAGTCTGCTGCTTGAAGCAAAGCACTGATTTGGTTTCTTAAATGATCCTTTAATCTCATAAGGATAACCAAGACATGAAAATAGGTAATTTAGGAAGAAATAGAAAGTGAAAAGAGGAAGTTCTAAGTGGGTGGGAATTATGGTAAAACTTTCAAGTTGAATGTGTGTTATGTCATGAAATCATTTAAAAGTCTATGTTAGGGGGAAGAGATTTACCCAGGATTAGAGAGAAGAACAGAATGTTTCCTTTTGAGTGTAGAGGTGATATGAGGGACAGTATTCAAAAACTATTTGAAATTTAAGTTTCTTTTATCATGCTTTAGTTTCTCACAAATATTTGCCAGACAACGTGTGAATTGCTGCCGTATAGTGTTATGGAGCAAAAAGGTTTATCTTGAAGGCAAAGGTATAAATCCCAGCTCTAAAACAAAACATTTGTGAGAATGGACTCCATTTATTATTCATAAAATGCAAAAGCATTGATACAAAAAAATGCCTAAGATAAAATATAAAGTATTCAGCACAATGTGGTATGGAGTGGTTACATATTTTATGAAGTTTGCTACCACTTTTGTGAATTAATTGACTTATATACTCCATAGAGAGGACATAAATCCTAGGAAAAATTTGGTTCATAAGTAAAAATTATCTTTATAATTTCACTCTAATTCTATATTAAATGAGAATTAAGGAAGTTACTTTATTAGTATTTTTATCTCAGTAACACCTATTTGATATTAAAAACATCTGAGTCTAAACCTATGTACACAAAAATAAAGAGTAATTCTTATTAAGTATGCATTCTATAAATCCACAGAAGAATAATATAAACACAAGGAAATGTAATCTATTGATTAGCAGTCCAAATCATATACAAATTGATCCTAAATTTTTTATAGTTTCTTCCAAGTAACCCCTTCCAAAACATTTATTAACTACAAAGAGAAAAAGAATATATAGCTTGGAAGACTGGAAAATCCAATCCTAATCAATGATCAATGCTAACATCAACAGAAATGGAAAACATTGTCATTCTGTGTCAATTCATAAAATGTGGTATTTTGACGGGAGGTACTTTGAATCTAAATAAATATCTCATTCATCATCATGTTCTGAATTAATTACTTTATGTCAGTACAAATTCATAAATCCTCATTTTATTGAGAAATATATAATCTGCTGCTATAATTTTATTTTTGATACTTTAAGTGTCTCTGTTTTGGTCAGTGGGAGAACTTTTGACCTATTTCTAGGTCCTTTTGGCATGAATAAGTTATTCTCTAAACACTTTGTTATTTTATGTCAAAACTAAATGTTCTAGGCTTTTTTGTATTTTCCCTGACTCATACTTGGAATCAACAGTTTCTCCGCCTGGGTGGCTCAGTGGGTTAAAGCCTCTGCCTTCCCCTCAGGTCATGGTCCCAGGGTTGTGGGATCAAGGCCCGCATCAGGCTCTCTGCTCAGCAGGAGCCTGCTTCCTCCTCTCTCTCTGCCTGCTTCTCTGCCTACTTGTAATCTCTGTCTGTCAAATAAATAAATGAAATCTTAAAAAAAAAAAAATTCCCAAACGAATCTTGGGCTTTTTTTTTTTTTTTTTTTTTTTTTTTTAGTGGAGTTGATAAAACCATGTTCTGGGCTTATTAATTATTACTTGTTCTGGGCTTGATAAAGATCTGGATAATGCTCTTGATAAAGTTCTTGAGAATGTTCTGGGCTTATTACTTATTACTAATTTGTGCTTATTAACTTTGTGATGTCAGTAGATAAAGCTGATGAATAAATACATACATTTATACTTATTTCTCTGCCTATTTACATCACACTGAGAGCACCAATATTAATTCAAAACCACAGAGCTTACTAGCCTTCTCTCTCTCTCTCTCTCTCTTAAATTTCTAACTCTGTAATCAGACAGTGAGAAGTCTCCTATTATATACAATGCATTTACTTTTTTGAATGGCCCTACTATTCATAATCAAATTCTCATCATTGCCTTATTACATAAATGTCAGTTGGATTCTGACCTCCTGTGCTAGGCTGCTTCCTCAGGAGGTACCTGAATACCCTCCTTAGCTCTGATCCTCATCCTTTACCTTTGGCTGGGCAGCCTTACTCCAGATCACCTCAGCTCTGAAACCCCATGCCATCTGCCCTTCCATGAGACAAGTTCTTCATCTTGCTTGGGCTGACTCTTGTGTTAGATGACGTCCATTTTGGATATATTCCTCACTTAAAGCTGGCTGTGCATTAACACTCTGGACTACTGTGATTCTCCTAAACCCAGATACATACAATGTTCAGCACTGCTAAAAGCCTGTAGGACTAAATTGCTTAGGAAAGAAAAAGAGGAAAAACGGAAGAGAAGGAAATTAACAAAAAAGAAAAAAAAAGACAAAGAAGCAGCTTCGGTTTCTTTTTTATGTCATTTTTTTCCTAAATATAGGACATTTGTACGAATAGCCTAAACTAAATTCTAAAACATATATTCAATCATTCATCTAATACTAATGTGTATTTATGACTTCTTATGCAATTGCTTCCTTCTCTTGAAGAACTTACACTAAAAGATAAAAAATGTGTATTAGAAAAAGAGTGATTTTTGTGATTTCCAGGATTTTTAATTATTAATTTTAAATCCATTATAGTTCAACTTTTGTTTGTGTGTGCTTGTGTGTTAGTGAATTAAATAATATGCAGACCTAGAATATGGAATTCTGTTTAGCAACATGGGATTCATTAGTTAGACATAAAAGAGAAACCATTATATGTTAATTATATATACCATATGTTAAGTGCTTATTATATGACACAATTTTATAGATCCTTTAAATAAACTGTGTTAATTCTCACAATGAACTCATATTCTTTTATAGATGTAGAAACAGATTCAAATTCAGTTTAAGTAATGACTTTTACTCTGGGAAGAGGTAGTAGACACAACTTTTACTATTCCTACCAGTTAGTACAAATAAAGTCTGTGGCCATTATATATAAAATAAACATAAGAAGACTCTAGAAGTGAAAAAATGAAGCAAATTGACCAGGGACTTTGGAATCTGATGAGTAATATAGTGCTGAGTTCCCCCGATTTTCTTTTTGCCTCATATATCCCAGACATAGAGCTAAAGAAGCTAGCAATCCAGAAATGCCAACAAGAAGAGACAAATGTGCCATCTCTAACCAAACAGCCAGGAAAGATAGATAATAATGTCTATATGCCATTCAAACAGATCTTAAAAAAAAAAAAAAGTGGCCCCACAACTACATATACCAGAAAAGATTTGGTAGTGAGCCTAGAATTTCATTCTTTCAAGGTTAGAATGCCACAGCCTAGCTCAAAATAAATCATGAACCTATGAGTAAGTCATAAAACTGTAAAACTTTTAGAAAGAAACATAAAAGGAAATCTTTTAGATCTAAGAATAGACAAAGTTTATAGATTTGATACCAAAAGTACAATCCAAAAAAGGAAAAATTACTAAATCAGAGTTCATAAAATTAAAAAAAAAAAAAACTTTTGTTTTGGTAAATAGTTTGTTAAAAAGATTAAAAGATAAGCTACACACTGGGATAAAATATTTGCATATCAATTTTTCTGGTCAAAGCCTAATATTTAGAACATAAAAAGAACTTTCAACTCAATAGGAAAACAATCAAATTACAAAATGTGCATAAACATTTTACTGAAAAAGATATACAGATAACAAGAAAGCACATTAATAGTTGCTCACCATTATTTGCTACTAGTGAAATGCAAATATAAACCACAATGAATCAAAAATCTCCCAACAAAGAGAAGTCCAGAACGAGATTGTTTTACAGGTGAATTCTACCAAATATTTAAAGAGAGTTAATACCTATTCTCAACTATTCCAAAAAATAGGAGGAAAAAAACCTTCTAAATGTATTCTATGAAGCTGGGACTCCTGGGTGGCTGGGTTGGTTAGGCAGCTGCCTTCAGCTCAGGTCATGATCCCAAGGTCCTGGGATTGAGTCCTGCAATGGGCTCCTTGCTCAGCAGGAAGCCTGCTTCTCCCTCTGCTAGCTCTGCCCGGTACTCCCCCTGCTTGTGCTGTCTCTGACAAATAGATACATAAAATCTTTTTAAAAAAATGTATTCTATGAAGTTAACAATCCTGACACCAAAACCAGATAGGCACCAGGCACATTACAAAACAAAACAAAAAACAAACAATACAAACAAAAAACTACAGGTCAATATCCCTGATGAAGACAGCTGCAAAAGTACTCAACAACATATTAGCAAACCAAATTCAACAATATTTTAAATGGATCATTCACCACCATCAAGTAGAATTTATTCCAGCATGCAAGGATGACTCAATATCCACAAATCAAATAGTGTGATACATCACATTTAAAAAAATGGAGGATAGAACCATATGATCATTTCAATAGATGCAGGAAAAGCATTTGACAAAATTTAACAACAATTCATAAGAACTCTCAACAAGGTGGGTTTAGAGGGAACATACCCCCCATAATAAAGGCCATACATGAAAAATCCATAGTTAACATCATACTCAATGATTAAAAGACTGAATTTTTTCCTTTAAGATGAGAAGCAAGACAAAAATGTTCCCTCTTGTCACTTTTATTCAACATAAGAGTGGAAATCCTAGCCACAGCAATTAGACAAGGGAAAGAAATAAAAGGGATCCAAATTAGAAGGAAAGAATTATTAGTATTTGCAGATGACATGATACATATAAAACCCTAAAGACTCCACCAAAAAACTATTAAAACTAGTAAATGCATTCAGTAAAGTTGCAGGATGCAAAATTAATATGCACAAAATGTGCACTCCTGTACATTTTTCCAAAGATATGAAAACTTATATTCACAAAAAAATCTGTACATTTACACCAGCTTTATTTGTAAATTTGTAAATCCTAAACTAGAAATAACCCAGATGTTTTTCAATTGGTCACCAAGTAAAAAAACTGTGGTCCATCTATACCATGGAATGATACTCAGCAATAAAAACAAGCTGATCTATTATACACACAATATCCTCAATGAATTTTCAGATAATTACACTGAGTGAAGAAAGCAATCCAGAAGAGGACATACTGTATTATTTCTATACATAACAATCTCGAAATGACAAAATTGTAGAAATGGAGTACACATTAGTGGTTGCAGTTACGAGGAATGGTAGAAGAAAACTGGGTGTGTAGAATGGAATGAATGTGGCTATGAAAGGGCATCATGAGGTTTTTTTGTGGTGATGAAAATGTTTTGTATCTTGACAGTATCAATGTCAATATCCTGGATGTGATATTGTACTATGGTTTTGCAAGACATTACCATTGGGGGGAAAGGGATACATAGTGCATGGAAGTTGTCTTATTTCTTACATCTGCATATGATTCTACAATTAATTCCAAGTAAAACGTTTAAAAATAATAAAAAATAAAAGTTAAGTCAGTAGGGGCTCCTGGGTGGCTCAGTTGGTTAAGCTTCTGCCTTCAGCTCAGGTCATGATCCGTGGGTCCTGGGATCAAGTCCTGCATCCCACCCCTTGCACAGTGGGGAGACTGCTTCTTCCTCTCCCAGTTCCCCTGAGTGTGCTGTCTCATTCCCTCTCTCTCAAATAAATAAAATCTTAAAAAAAAAAAAAAGTTAAGTGAGTGGTAGAGTTGTACTACCTGTTTCCAGATCCCACTCTTAACACTACACTATAGTAACCTGCACCATTTTGTCCCATTTCTGTATGGCCTCAGTTTGTTCTTAACCAAAAAAATGCTTTATTTTGTTTTGCTTTCATTTTCTAATAGTACGAGGATATTTTCTAGCATCTTTAATTTAGATATTCCTTACAGTTAACTCCAATAAGTAACACACAACTATAAAATTTTATGGTTTAATGTGTACATAATCTGGAAATTTTGGGGAAAAAAGGTTATCATCTCAGAGAGTTCATGGAGATTAAATGGATGGGCAATGATTTGCCCCCATGTGAGATTATGTTACATCACCCTTCTTCAGATTCATTTCATTCCAATGCTATTTCCAAGCAAGGAAAATACTTTACACCAGTACTTGGACTATTAAATTAAAGATTAATTAAATTTATTTATTTATTTATTAGATTAATTAAATTAATTAATTAATTTATTAAATTAATTAATTATTAATTAAAGTAAAGATTTTATTTATTTATTTGAGAGAGAGAGAGCAAGAGAGAGAGAGAGAGAGCACCAGCAAGGACAAGTGCAGAGAAGAAGACTCCTCGCTGAGCAGTGAGCCTGCCAGGGGTTTCAATCCCCGGATTCTGGGATCATGACCCCAGCAGAAGGCAGATGCCCAAATGACTGAGCCACCCAGGCTCCTGAAAATTTCTGACTTAAAAAGAAAAATCCTTGAGGTGCATGGGTGGCTCAGTCAGTTAAGCGTTTGATTCTTGATCAGAGTGAATTAGGTTTCTCCAGAGAAACATTGCCAATAGTGTGTGTGTGTGTGTGTGTGTGTGTGTGTAAAGATTTGTTTTAAGAAATTGGTTCATGCAAATATGGAGGCTTAGAAGTACAAAATCCATAGGGTTGGCTGGTAGGCAGAAAACACAGGAAAGAGCCAATGTTGCAGTTCAAGTCTAAAGAACCTCTGCCTGAGTAGAATTCAGAAAAAGTCAGTGTTGCAGGTGAAGTCCGGATAGTCTGCTGGAGAATTTCCTCTTGCTCAGGGGAGGAGAAGCTTTTTATTCTATTCAGGTTTTCAACTGATCAGACAAACCTCACCCTCATTATGGAGAACAGTCTGGTTTTTTTCAAAGTTCATCAACTTAAATGCAAATCCTATTCAAAAATAAGCTCAAGGAAACAAAAATCTGGCTCTGTGGCCCCAGACAACTGACACATAAAATTAACCATTACACAGGGCAATTGCTTTAAGTAAGAGGAGGATATTAATACTCAAAACTATAGAAACTTTTACTTTACTTGGGGTAGTTAAAAGCCCATGTGAAAGACTGAGAAAAAAGGGATTCTGTAGGAATCCACAGTGTCATATTTGTAGAAGATACAAAACTGAATAGAAAACATGCTTTGATCTGTGGGACAGAAAATTCTTCTCATTTGCCCACCAAGTTTAATTTTATGAAATAGTATTATCAGCAAACTTGTAAAATCCCTTACTATGTACCAAGCATTCTCTTAGGTGTTTCATATATATTAACTGATTGAGTCATTGTAATAGATCAGGAGGAAAGATTTCTCACCAACCCTTTTTAAAGATGAGGCAACTAAAGCACAAACAGTTCACAAAATTTACAGTATGTTATAAAACTTAATAAATCTCATATTTTATTTTGAACCCAGGCCATCTAGTTTTAGAGACTGTGTTCTTTTTCTTTCTTTCTTTCTTTTTTTTTTTTTTTTGAAGATTTATTTATTTATTTGAGAGAGGGAAGGGGAGGGGCAGAGGGAGAGAAACTCCAGCTGACTCCCTGCAGGTGCCCCTAGAGTCTCTGTTCTTAGCCACTATCCTCTAATGTCCTTCATTAATAGAGCTGAGATGTTCACACTGAGTTTGAATCCACTGTTTTAATAGGATGCCAGCAGGCTGTCGTGTATGGAAGAATTGTTTGTGAGGTAAAGTCAGAATAACCATCTCTGACTCTATCTTCTCATCTGTCAGAGGAGAATAACTACTGTGTTGGGTTATGAGGATGAAGATAAACTAACCATCACAGTGTTTGGCATGAAATAGAACATGATAATTTATTTTCCTTCTCTTGTCTCTATCTGCCTTCCTCCTAATGACTTAGACCTCTTGCTTAATTTTTCTGTAGCTGTTCCTAAGTGTTCTGAGAAAGAAGTAAATATTAGTGAAGTCAGAATTTCAAAACAAAGGACTAGAGAATGTTTTGGCTGTGCAGTATCTGATATAGGAGTATATATTATTGGAATAATATGACTCAGGTTAAGATAGTATTAAAAATGTTAATGGCATAAAACAAAAAAATTCTATTCTCAATCTGCAGATTACTTATCTCCTATGTCAAAATGAACAATAATATGATATACTGTAGGCTTTTGTCTATAGCTAAATTAACATGATGAAGGCTTTAACCCAAAAAATTTACCTATGTCAATATATTTATTACATTTCAAATAATTTTTTATTTGATGAAGGTTAAGTCATAAATATGTACATAATATATTTAGCACACACACATACACATATATAGCACTGGATAGATATGATAAATAGACAGGTGAATTAATAGATTATTTTCTGTAGACTAGCACATAGCAATGAGATTATTTATTCCTTGATAGTTTAAAAGTACTTCCGAACAAAATTGATTATGCCTAAAGCCATTTTCATCTAAAATATTTCTCATTTTTCTCCTGACCATGATTTATTCTTTCTCCTAAATATAAAGCCAATTTTGTATTTTAATAAAAATTCTATTTATTCCCACTATATGTGTCATAATATTTAGTATAGCTTTATATAATAATTAATTAATTAAAATTTTCACTTCTTTTTTTAATAGTAGCCTTATTTTTTAAACTTAATTTAGTTAATAAAATTTAAAAAATAAATATACAACTAAAGACATTAAACAGACGATAACAGACATTATCCTGTTTTGCTTAAACAGGATAGCAAAACTGTCCTGGTAAAAAAATGTATTTTTAGATTTGGGACCAGCATTTGCTTTAATTTAGTTCAAATTGAACTTGATCTACAGACAAATTTCCTTAAGGTTTCAGCCATATTGATACATGAGCTCCCATTTCATTATTCAGATGGGATCATCTGAGTATATTTTTGGAAAGCAGTTATCCATCTATGCCTATATCACCCTCTTGTCCACAGTTTCTCTTACTGGTTTCTTGTTCTTTATATCTTTAACTCTTTTTTGTTTCTATCACCATTAATATAGACCTTCTTCAACAATTTCTGTTCATTCTCAGTTAGAGAGTTTGTTTCTGTTTTCTTTCTTTCCTTCTTCCTCCCTCCCTCACTCCTTCCTTTTCCTTCCCTCCCTCCCTTCCACCCTTCCTTCCTTTTCCCCACAAAGCAACAAAGACTCACTTGAACCATCTCAAGCAAGTGGTTTTTATTTGGGTACACACTGTAGTCTCACAGAAACCCACAAAAAGGCCAAAACACATCAAGGCCTCTTATGGAGTGCAGCTGTGAATTTAAAAGCCACCAGGAATTCAAGTTTCTATTTCTCATGGGCCTGAACTCCTCTCAGTTTTTACATATCCTCTCCTTTCTGGGTATCTGAACTCTTTATATCTTTTTCATTTCAAGTTCTCAAGAGAAACTGGTTTAGTCTTGGTTTCCAAATTCTGAGTTTCCAAAAGATAAATTTAATTGCCCAAACTCATACTTTTATCAGGGCTTCAAAATTCGTAAAAAGTGAAGCACTCCTCCTCTTCATATTTTACATTAAAAGAGCTATATCCTATGTATTTTTTATGTATATCACTTACATCTCTTCCTCTATTGCCATATTTATGACACTTCTCTTTTACAGATGCCCCCTGCCTCTAGCCCTGCTATTTGAATACTTTCCACCTGTTTTTCATACTGCACCTTCTCACTGCCACATTGCATCTTCCAAGATGCCACATATGTAGTCTTCATAACTCTAAGGAATTAAGATTATGTCTCCGTAGGATTTTGATGAGAATAGGGGAGAAGATCAAAGACAAATGATTGGAAAAATTTCAGACCTTGGATCAAATAGGCCAGATGTGGAATCTTGCTTTTCCATCAATTGTTTACCACTAATAACATTGCTTACTTTCTGAAAGCTGTAGGTTCTTTATCTGAAAACTATGAATTTCTGCAGTTAGCATACCAAAAATTATCCAAGGAAGAGGCCAAGAAACCTGACAAAATGCCATGTTCCTCCATGAATTTGCAAGACCCCAGAGACTGACTCTTGACCTTATAGCTAAGAAATTTGATTTGTCAGCACACTCAGCATGATTTCAACATGACTCCTTCTGTAATAGTATTGCTAGTTGTTCACATAATTACCATTTTTCAGATAGGTTGTTCTTTTCATAATATTTATTGGACATGAAAATAAAATCTAAGTGCTAAATAGGGAAATATTATAACAGATATTTATACTAAAATATTACATTTGTGAGTACCAGAATGCCACTGAGGTTAACTGTTCTATCTGTTTATCATTCTGAAAAAGCATTTTCAGCTTGGAATGAGAACAAAGCTCTCTTCAGAGTTTTTCCGGTATGGGTATGTTTTGTGCTATTGTGGCATTTGAACAGTAATATGCTGTGGTAAGTCAAAACTCTAGTGGTTGTCATCAGTGGGAAAGGTGGTGTAGAGGAAATTAACTTGAGGCAAGGAAATAGTAATGGACTGCAACATGGATTTTCATTTTTATTTAGACAGTAATTTTCTGAGTCAATAATAGCACTTGTGGTGCCATTCATTGGAGATCTTGTTTCAACAAAATTTCCAATTACAGATGTTATTAATTTCCTTCAGAAGCCACAGACAACAACGTATTACAAGATTGTTGATTTATCTCTCTTATAATATTTTACAACATTTTATTTTGAGGGAGGAAAAGGCAAAATAGAAAATCTAGAAACAAGTGATTACCATGAAAACGGAGTACTTATTCTCTCGTGCAAAATTCTACTTTCCAATTCAAAATCCAATTTTATGGTAACTGAAAATGAACAATCAAAATATATTTTCTCATGTGGATCCTCATATCTTGTGCCCTACATGTTACCCTCCTATTCATGTTACAAATTTCATGGTTTTTGATTAAAAAATACCAATTAATAACCTAGACAGAGTAATATTACTCATAATTTATATATAATATAAGGCAATTTAAATTTTACACAGAAAAGATCTTTAGAAATATTTTTAAAACTTTAAATGTTTTTTAAGTAGCAAATGTTTACTTATGTGACTATAAGAAAAAAAAAACCTCTTACATTTTTCAGAAAAGCTACTATCTCTGATACTTTTCAGTTTATCAGTCACATATTTATGGGCTGCCATTTCCACTAAGCTGGCTGGCTGTTCAGACTTATTTATGTCTAGAACAGAGACAAACTATTAGGACATGTACTACATGCAAATTTGTCTTTTGGCCATTGGGTGAAATCAAACTGATGTAACATCTGGTCTGGAACTACTACCATCCTAGACAGAGAGAGAGACCGACAAAATGGCCTCAGGTAATCTGCATACACACTTAGGATTCTGAAACTATGGACTCAATCTATGAAAAGATAAATTCCTCATGTAATTGAAATTTGTTCTATAGAATACAGGAGAAACAGGCAATGTTCTAGTATTGAATGGCAGGTATTAGAAGAGAGTTTTTTCCAAGTACAACTGGAGTTGGCTATATGTCCCCATAGATCAGGCTTCAAATTGAACAAACGTCCAGTGAAGAGATAAGTTGGAATGAATCCATCAAAGTAGGATCAAAATCCAGGAGTGGAGAAAGGAATGTCTATGATCCATGCCTTCTTTGTTTTGGATACCATAAATGGTATAGAAAGAGCTGTCAAGATATAAGCATGTGTACTGCGAAGTCCTTACATCCTTTTCTGCCATAATTGGAAAAGTATAAACTATGGAGAAAGATTGGTAATGACAGAAAAGTTTAAAGAGAAAATCTATTAAATGGAAACTATAGTATCAAAAAAGATGGTGAGAAAATCTTACTATAACTCCAAATGAAAGATTCAGGATAAGTTCTCATGGTCTGGATTTATTTAAATACTACAGTCAGTGAACAATCAGGCAAGTGGGAATGGCACCAGATATTATTTTAAAAGGGCCCTACTTAGATGCGGGTGTGCGTGTCTGTGTATTGTCAACACCTGCAGGCACTGGATGCTTCAGTGTTTGCTCGAAGCCTCTGTTCTCAGAAAGTCCACACTGCAGGCTGCTGGTCAGAATGCCTCAGGAAGCAGGTCCTATGAAAAGTTAAACCTAATTGGTTTTCTCCATATTCCAGAGTTGAGGTGACATCAGAACTGAGGCAGTGGTGACTTCCGATTGCTCAGAAGTGTTCCAGGGTGCACCTTGCCTGGATCACGGTTGATATATTCAGCTATACATCCCCTCAACCACCTCTCACCAAAATGACTAGGAGGAGGGACACCCAACAGAGGAAAAATTCAGAGACTGTGCCCTCTCCATCAGAACTATTGGATATGGACATAAACAGTATGTCAGAAAAGGAATTCAGGGTAGCAATTATCCAGGCAATGCCTAGGATGGAGAAAAACATTAGTGACAACACAGAATCTCTAAGGACAAAAGTGAAAGCTGCCCAGGGAAGAAGTTAAAAAATACTATCAATGAGATCCAATCTAATCTAAATACTCCAACAGCTAGGGTAACTGAGGCAGAAGACAGAATTAGTGATCTAGAGGACAAATTGATAGAGAAAAAGGATCAGGAGGAGGCATGGAAGAAAAAACATAGAAGCCATGAAAACAGAATTAGGGAAATAAAGGATACCATGAAACATTCCAATGTCAGAATTATTAGAATCCCTAATCCTTTAAGATTAGGATTATTAGGGGCAGGTGGAGAAAGAGAAGACTAGAAGATATAGTTGAACAAATTCTGGATGAAAATTTTCCCAGTCTGGGGAATGAGACCAGCATTCGTGTCCTAGAGGTAAAAAGGACACCCCCCAACATCAATGAATCTAGAAAGACCTCAAGACACTTAATTGTGAGACTGACAAATCATAATTTTAGACAAGAGCTTCCGAGGGCAGCTAGAATGAAGAGATTCCTTATGTACAGAGGAAGGTCCATCAGAATAATGCCAGACACATCCACAGAAACCTGGGAAGCCAGAAAGTGTTGGAAATACATACTCAGAGCACAAAATGAGAAGAACATGCAGCCAAGAATACTTTATCCAGCAAGGTTGACATTTAAAAATGGATGGAGAGATAAAGAGCTTCCAAGACCGGCAAGGTTTAAAAGAGTATGTGACCTTTAAGCTGACACTACAAGAAATATTCAGGGGGGTTCTATAAAAAAAAAGAAAGAACCCAAGAGTGACATAGAACAGAAATTCACTAAGACAATATATAGAAACAAGGACTTCACAAGGCAACATGATGTCAATAAAAACGTATCTTTCAATAATCACTCTCAACATGAATGGCCTAAATGCTCCCATTAAATGGCACAGGGTTGCAGATTGGATAAAACGACAGGACCCATCCATATGTTGTCTACAAGAGACCCATTTGGAACCTAAGGATACAACCAGACTGAAAGTGAAGGAATGGAGAAGCATCTTTCATAGCAATGGGCCTCAAAAGAAAGCTGGGATAGTGCTTCTCATATCAGAAAAATTAGATTTTCAACTAAAAACTGTAGCGAGAGATAAAGCAGGACACTACATCATCCTTAAAGTGTCTATTCACCAAGAAGATCTAACAATTGTAAATATTTATGCCCCCTAAGGGAGCAGCCAACTACATAAGACAACTGTTAATCAAGATAAAGAGTCACATTGATATGAATACATTAATAGTAGGGGATCTTAACACACCATTCTCAGTAATAGATCATCCAAGCAGAAAATCAATAAAGAAACAAGAGTGCTGAATGACACATTGGACCAGATGGACCTCATAGATAGATACAGATACAGAACATTCCACCCTAAAACAACAGAATACTCATTCTTCTTGAGCACACATGGAATATCCTCCAGAATAGACCATATACTGGATCACAAATCAGGGCTCAATGGGTACCAAAAGATTGAGATTATTCCCTGAATATTCTCAGACCACAATGCTCAACCAGAAATCAGTGGCTTTCTTATACACTAACAATGAAAAGACAGAAAGGGAAATTAGAGAATCGATTCCATTTACTATAGCACCAAGAACCATAAGATACCTGGGAATAAACCTAACCAAAGAGGTAAAGGATCTGTACTCTAGGAATTACAGAACACTCATGAAAGAAATTGAAGAAGACACAAAAAGATGGAAGACCATTCCATGCTCGTGGATCAGAAGAATAAACATTGTTAAAATGTCTATACTGCCTAGAGCAACCTATACTTTCAATGACATCCTGACCAAATTCCACTGGTATTTTTCAAAGAGCTGGAACAAACAATCCTGAAATTTGTATGGAACCAAAAAAGACCCTGCATTGCTAAGGAAA
This sequence comes from Enhydra lutris kenyoni, assembly GCF_002288905.1. Lineage (NCBI taxonomy): Eukaryota > Metazoa > Chordata > Mammalia > Carnivora > Mustelidae > Enhydra > Enhydra lutris. The sequence goes on from NW_019154091.1 coordinate 18,150,293, forward strand.
TGTTGAAAAAGAAAAACAAAATTGGGGCACCACGTTGCCTGATTTCAAGCTTTCCTACAAAGCTGTGATCACCAAGACAGCATGGTACTGGCATAAAAATAGACACATAGACCAGTGGAACAGAGTAGCGAGCCCATACATATACCCTCAACTCTATGGTCAAATAATCTTCGACAAAGCAGGAAAAAATATACAATGGAAAAAAGTCTCTTCAATAAATGATGCTGGGAAAATTGGACAGCTATGTATAGAAGAATGAAACTCAACTATTCTCTTACACCATACACAAAGATAAACTAGAAATGGACAAAAGACCTCAACATGAGGCAGGAATCCATCAAAATCCTAGAGGAAAACATAGGCAGTAACCTCTTTGACATCAACCACAGCAACTTCTTTCAAGACACGTCTCCAGAGGCAAAGGAAACAAAAGCAAAAATGAACTTTTGGGACTTCATCAAGAACAAAAGCTTATGCACAACAAAAGAAACAGCCAATAAAACCAGGAGGCAACCCATGGAATGGGAGAAGATATTTACAAATGACACTATGGACACAAAGCTGATATCCAAGATCTGTAAAGAACTCTCCAAACTCAATGCACACAAAACAGATAATCCAGTCAAAAAATGAGCAGAAGACATGAACAGACACTTCTCCAAAGAAGATATACAAATGGCTAACAGACACATGAAAAAATGTTCATCATTAGCCGTCAGGGAGATTCAAATCAAAACCACATTGAGATACCACCTTACACCAGTTAAAATGGCCAAAATCAACAAGACTGTAAACAACAAGTGTTGGAGAGGATGTGGAGAAAGGGAAACCCTCTTACACTGTTGGCAGGGATGTAAGTTGGTGCAGTCACTTTGGAAAACAATGTGGAGATTCCTTAAGGAACTAAAAATAAAGCTACCCAGTAATGCAATTGCATTAGCATTTGCAATTGCATTACTGGATATTTACCCCAAAGATACAGATGTAGTGAAAAGAAGGGTCATCTGTACCCCAATGTTCATAGTAGCAATGGCCACGGTTGCCAAACTGTAGAAAGAACCAAGATGCCCTTCAATGGATGAATGGATAAAGAAGATGTGGTCCATATACACTATGGAGTATTATGCCTCCATCAGAAAGGATGAATACCCAACTTTTGTATCAACATGGATGGGACTGGAAGATATTATGCTGAGTGAAATAAGTCAAGCAGAGAGAGTCAATTATCATATGGTTTCACTTACTTGTGGAGCATAAGGAATAACACAGAGGACATTGGGAGATGAAGAGGGGGTGGGACAAACCATGAGAGACTGTGGGCTCTGAGAAACAAACTGAGGGTTTTGGAGGGGAGGGGACTGGGGGTTTAGGTGAGCCCTGTGGTGGGTATTAATGAGGAAACATCTTGCATGGAGCACTGGGTGTGGTGTATAAGCAATGAATTTTGGATCACTGAAAAAAAAAAGATATTATTAAAAAATTAAAAAATAATAATACAAGCTCCACAATGGGCAAGTGAAGGAGTTAAATCTGCCTAGGGATTTAAAGAGATCTATTTAGTGACTAACCCTTATTTTAGCTGTATAACCTAGTCCATGAAGGACTAAAATATTTCACTTGGACTGTTGATGTCAGCCACAGAGAGGGTATAATCTTTCTGGGATTATGATTTGCCTGAATAATAAACTATTGGAAATGATGCAAAAGTGAAACTTGTGATATTGTGTTACTTCTCCTTCTACCTCCCCTGTGATTTTTATAGTGTCCCTGTAATTGGTGTTCACTTTTTTTAGTGTATCAGCTTAGTCTGAACATATTATATCAAATCTCTCAGGTTGGCAGTAATTTTGAATATTTAGACTGGACAGTGAGCCAAGCTGCTATGCCTAGTTTCACATAAATTTAAGATTTTACATTACAAAATATAAGGGGAAATGTGTTTCACATTCATGGAATCTTTATTCCATACCTAATTTTCAAATTTAGAGTCAAATGACACCTTTGGTAAGCACTGTGTTAACTTCTGCTTAACCAAATTTTCTTCTATTCTTAAATTTTATAAATGCTATTTTTGGAGTATTACAGATTTTGAACACTTAGCTTGGATTCTGGGTTTCTTGAATGTATCTATGCTTTTTTCTTTTAAAAATATGAAAAATAACATTTATCACAATAATACATGAAATTTTATCATGCAGCATATCAAATAAGTATGTCCATGTCACCACCATGTAGGTTGGAAAGAAACTTGCCACCTGACAAAAAGTCCCTCATGTGTTTTTGTTTGATTTCACCTTCCATCTTCAAGAGTAACTACTATGCAAGCCTTTATGGTAAGTAGCTTCATACATTGTATGTTTACCACCTACTATGTATCCCAACAGGATCTTACAAGTAACACATAGGCTGACTTTGATAATTCTTCTTTGTTTTCATGTTTTTACAACTGCTATAGATTGAATGTTTGTGTGTCTCCCTCCACCTCACTGCATTCATGTATTGAAATCCTAGCCCCCATTGTGACAGTACTATGAGGTAAAGCTTGGGATAGATGATTAGTCATGAAGACAGAACCATCTTGAATGGGATTTGTGCCCTTTCCTAAAAGACCCCAAAGAGCGCTCTTGCCCCTTCCTCAATAGCATCACACAGTAAGAAGACTGTATGTAGCTGGAAGCAGGCACCCACCACACACAGTCTGACCAGCACCTTAACTGTGGTCTTCCCAGCCTCTGGAACCATGAGAAATAAATGTTTATTGTTTAAGTCACCAAGTCTAAAGTATTTTTGTTATAACAGTCCCGTGGGCACTACTTATGCATACGAACTTAAAAGGTTTAATAACTGTATTTTTATCTTTTTATGAACATAACCAGATTGCATATTTTAACTTGCGTTTGCAACTTGCACTCAATATTGTTTTTATAATATACATATACACATGTGGTTGGCATTCAGTAAATTTAATTGCTGTATATATGTTAATTTGGTGTATGATTTTATAGTAATTTATCCATTCTATTACTACTGAGCATTTTAACTATTTTGGGATTTGGGTTAATGCTAAAACAATGCTATATACATTCTTGACATTTATTTTGGTGTACATGTGCATGAGTCTCCCTAGAGTATCCATCCACCTCAGAGTGGAATTATTAAGTCATAGATATGTATATTCTGAGATTTACTACATAAAGCCAAGTGATTTTCCAAAGAAGTCATACTTATTTATACTTCTACCAGAAGTATTTCAGAAAACTCTTTCTATACTTTAGCTAATATTTATTACTTCCAGCGTCTTCAGTTTCATGTCAATCTGTGGTGTGTGTGTTGGAGAATTTAATTAAATTTTCCTGATTACTAATGAATCTGATTGTCATTTCTTGTTAATTGATCATTTGGACTTCACCTTTTTTATTTTGAAGTAACATTAGAATTTTAAAGGGCAGAGTTCTCATATCTTTACCCTATTTTCCCATAATGTTAGTTTTTTAAATAACTATATAAAAATCAGAAAACAAGAAATTCATATTGGTATAACATACTAACAAATTCTAGACCTTATACAAATTTTAACAATATTTCTACTAATGCCATTTTTCCACCCGAGGATCAAAATCCAAGATACTGAATTGCATTTAGTCATCAAGTTTACTCAATCTGTGACAGTTTCTGTCTTTCTTTTTTTTTTATTTTTTAAATGACTTTTACACAAAAATTCTGGTAAAATGGTAAGGTAGTATATGGAATTCCTTCAATTAAGGTTTGTCTAATATTTTCTTGTGATTGGTCTTTGGATTTGGGGGAAGAATAGACTAGAGGTGAAATGTCCTCTTAATTAAATCTTTTTAAAGGATACATAATATCAACATGGATTGTGTCTGGTAACATTTACCTAAATCATTCCATTAAGTTGTCTTTTCCCAAGGTTTTCTATTGCAAGTTAGTATCTTCCACCTTTCATACTCTATTCCTTTAAAAAATCACTAAGTGTAGTCCACACTTAAAGGGAAAGGAATTAAACTCCACCACAATGGTTAAAACCACTGCAGTGATTAATAATAACATATTGGGGGGCGCCTGTGTGGCCAGTCTATTAAGTGACTGACTCTTGATTTCTGCTTAGGTCATGATCTCAGGGTCCTGGAATGAGCCCTGAGTGGGGCGTCTGCTCAGCAGGGAATCTACTTGAGGATTCTCTCACTCCTTCTGCCCTTCTTTCCCCCTGCTTGCATACATGTACATGTAATCTCTCTCTCTCAAATAAATAAACAAATCTCTAAATAATGACACACTGAGGCTATAAAATTATTGATTCTTTTTTAAGTTTCATCCACTAATTTTAGCATTCACCAATTTTAACATACAACAATTGCATACAACAATATTAACTGTGATTGTTTAACAATGATCTTCTATTTGTATTTTTATTTTTTCTGTTTTTATTATTTGGAATTGTTCTGTACAGAAAACATGTCTGTTCTCCTCTGACTTATTTAATCATAAACTTATATCAACATGAATTTAGATACTTATTTTATTCTTTGATTTATAACCCGATATTATAATTATTTATTTTTTTGCTCAAAATTTTCCAGCTTTGATCTTTGGGAGCTCTTTCAGCTTGCTCCTGTATCTCTCTGACATGCTCTCATCCCTTTTGTTCCTTTTTCAGATTGTCTTACTCTTTGAGAATAAAAAATACTCAGAACTATTTTGTATTTTTCTTACCTCAGTCCTAGAATTAAGTATCTTCAAGAACCTTTGTTTCTCTTTATTGGCTAATGATATTTAGAAACTAAAGCCTTAGTAGTTGATGTGCTTTTTGCTACTGTGGTGCTTCTAAGTTCTCTCAGAGATAGCAATATATGTATATATACTAACCCATGTATAATATGACCACATATATACAATGGTTTCTCTATCTATCCATCCATGTATATATTTAACTAAAAACAATGTCAGATGAAATAATTTTTAAATGTTTTGGTAAAGCAAACCTCTGCAGGAGATTTAACAGTTAGTTTTAATGCAAATAATGGTTAAAATAACAAACATTATAAGAAAATATCTCACCACCCACTATTTATTAGTTAATTTACTAAACATTTAATATAATAGCAAGTATAGAAACACTATTAATACAATTTTTGAAAGAGTGAACTTTTTGTTATAACCATAAATTTAAGAGTAGTGATATTGAGATATAAATTGAAAGTAGTATTATAATTGGGCACTTTGAATGAGGAGGATATATAATTATTTATCATTTTTAGTAATTGATCTTTCTTTACTTAATCAAACTTTGCTTCTTCAGTGGTAAAACAAGAATAAAACCAGGTGTTGATGTGAATTGAAAACACAAGTGTTTAGTAAATTGAAAATGTACTCTTCTCACAGTTGTTTATAATTATGTTTTTAGGAACATTGTGACAGTAGTAGTTGTCAGAGTCTCTGTACAGCAAAAATGTATTTAAGAACTCAGAGTATTTTAAAAGATATCCCTCTGAAATAGAGTGACAATTATAAACTACTGCTAAACTAAACTTAGATTTAATTTTATAATAATTTTTTTAAAATCCAGGGGTGTTGTCCATATTTCTTTTATTTTAGAAGGCCCTGAATAAACCCAAGTGTCCATCAATAGATGAATGGCTAAAGAAGATGTGGTATCTATAATGAATATTACTCAGCCGTAAAAAAATGAGATCTTGTCATTTGCCGTAAAAGAATGAGCTCTTGTCATTTGTCCATCCAAAAAAATTTGGATGGACTTAGAAGGTATATTGTTAAGTGAAATAAGTCAGACAGAGAAAGACAAATACCATATCATTTCACTCATATGTGGAATTTAAGAAACAAAGTAAATGAACAAACAAAAAGAGACAAAAAATAGACACAAATATGAGAACAAACTGGTGGTTGCCAAAGGGGAAGTAGATGGGGAGGGTGAAATAGACAAAGGGAAGTAAGAGTAGACTTATCATTATGAGCACTGAAATATGTATGGAGTAGGGTGAATCATTATATTGTACACCTGAAACTAGAAGAACACTATATTAATTACACTTTGATAAAATAAATAACAAAATTGAAAAAAATTGATAAAGGATGTTAATGACATTTGATTGAAAAACAGTTGTTAATTTTAAATTAGATAATGTGTATTAAATTATTATTAAATTTTGTTATTTATTTTATATAGATATTTTATATCCTCACAACTGAGGAAAGGATTAGAGATAAGTGGAAAGTGGGAGGTAAGTAGATTGTGATGGTAGTCATAGCCTACCATGCACTGGATTTTGGTCTTAGTTAGGAAGCTCAGACCAGAGCTATTAATAGATCATTTGGAAGAAACTGAACAAAGGCAGACGTACTTCAGTGTAAGCACTGAGTTGAAGAGGGTCTTCTCCCAAACCATGGAACCCATTCATATTTTTTAAATTAACATTCAGTAAAATTTATTATTTAAATTATAATAAGTCATAGAAAAATATGAAATGTCAAAATTTATTTTATAATGCCAAGTGCAACCATCCCCTGTGGAGAAACCTTGTTGACCACATGTAATTCAATAAATATCCCAAAATATCATGCCTTTATAGAAGGGATAAATTGGTTACAATAGACACAAGCCTCAAAAAATCAAGCTGACTCACAATTAACTTATGTAACATTCGTAGAAAAATCACAATCCAACATAAACAAAATTTTTACTAAAGATGAAGAAAGTAGAAAATGCAGTCTATAACTTAGGATAAAATTAATATAATTTAGAAATGACATAAGGAAAGGTCATTGTAACCTTTAAAATACAGGAATATAAATGATCAAAACTGAAGCCCAGAGAAATAAAACACTGAAAAAGTAATATGTGAGATTTAGCGACCTGTAGAACTATGTCAAACACTCTCAAAAACGTATCTATAGACCCAGAAGTAGGGTTACAGAAAAATATTTGAAAAACTAATTGCTGGAGGGACCCCCTTTAACTATTATTCTTCATAACTCCAGGATCTATGTGTGGTGAACAATGTCTTGCTTCCCTTTCTTCCTTTCCTCTACCTTTAGTTTGCATCTTCAGCTTTCCAAAGTGGACAAGGGGAATGTTATATTCTTAGCCAACTTGGATCCTAAGCCACAGTCAGAAAGCCTTGTTTAGTGAAGTTATGACCTTACCTTTCTTCTTTCAGAGAAGTTGCCATTATACTGATTATCTCTCAGTGTTTGGAAACTTACTGAAAGCTTGAAGTAGACAATACAGGTAATCTGTAGTTTTCCTCTATACATATCTATATTCATAATTACTTTTTTTTTTAAATCAGTATGTGTGCCTCAACATGCAGTAGGCAAGAATTTATCAAAAAGAAAACCACCAAAATTAAGTGGGCACACTTTCAGTTCACTAGAAAAGAGTTCCGAAAAATCACTGAGTACATGAAAATATTTTCACCATCATTATTCTTCAAGGAAATAAAAATCAAAACCATAATAAAAAGTCTGAAAACAATGATGGAAGACTGTAGAGTAACGGGAAGTCATATTATTGGCAGCACTGTAAAATGTTATAACCACTTGGGAAAATGTCTGGAAGTTTCTTAAAAAATTAAAACTATGACCTAGCCATTCTAACCCTAAGTATATGCCCAAGGAAAAGGAAAATATGTGTCTACAAAATATTGTACAAGAATGTTCATAGTGGTTTTATTAATAATAGCCCCTAACTGGAAAACATTCTTTATGTGTATCAACATGAAGATGTATAAATAATAAAATGGAACACTACAAAGAAATGACAAACTATTAGCACATGCCAACACTGTGAGTTAAACTCCAAAATCTTATGAGTGAAAGAAACCTTAGAGAGCATATTGTTTGATTCCATTTTTATGACTTTATAGAACAAGGTAACCTTACCTATGGTGGAAAAAATATAGAATAGCCATTGCTTCCACGCAGGTGAGGCCGGAGTTGATTGTAAAGGATATAAGGAAAACTCTGGATAAAACTTCTGGCAAAATATGATGGTAAGATTCTAAGTCTTGGTAACATTATGGGTTAGACAAGTATTTGCATTTCTCAAAACTTACCAAACCACACTGAGTATTGTATCTTTATTTAGAACAAAAAGAGTTCATATGATTAACTTTATTTCTTTTTAGCTTTAGATGTTTGTGAAATATATAAAGGCTGGTTTCTCCCAAGCTTCTACAGTTGTAGGAATCACTTAGTTTATATGTTAAAAATATGGATTCCTTTTCTTGTTTTTAGAATATTCTCATTCACTAGATCTGGATTGTAATACATCATTTTTATAAGTCTCTTAGATAATTATTTTAATTTGAGAAATTTGGGAAATTCTGCTTTAAGAAAAACAATATATTTGCCTCTAGGCTATAAGCCAATATTTTGAGGCACACTGACCTCCACCAAATCATTGCCACAATATACCTTAGCTGTTTTTATTTTTCTTCCCTTCATCACTGATTTTCAAAATCAATTTTCACTATAATGTTGATATTTAGAAAATATGTGGCTTATCATAGTTTCCCTTTCAAATAATTAACCTCTATTTACAGAAAATTATGGCACTATAAGACAGATGATAAACTATGATTATTAGAATTATTTTTTTAAATCTCCAGGAAGATTTATTTTTCAACATTACTATGCAATTAGAAAAAAAAATCATGTTGTTAATTCCAGATTTGGGGAACAGCCTCTTAACAACTGGTCACTGTAATCCACTTGAACATTTTCTCTTAACCGTAAAAAGTATATAGTAATAGTATGTGCCTATCTATTGAGCATTGATTGAGAAATTATGTGAAAAGATGATTTTTGTAAATTATTAATGATTCAGAAGTGTTAGTTGAGCAGTTTTGGAATTTAAAAATATATAACTTTGGAGAATAATGCAATAGAGTTAATAAGAGTGCATTTAGTATATACACATTGTAAGGAGGTATGGTTAGTTAGGGGGATTTCCTGACAGGCTTGAAAATGAAGGTCTTACCTTTGGTATTTCTCTCCCCAACGTGTGTGTGTGTGTGTGTGTGTGTGTGTGTGTGTGTGTGTGTGTATCAATTAGTTATTTCTTATAGTCTAAATTAGTACTTAGAGCTTACATGTGTTCCTTCAAAATTGGAGGGAGAAGGGAATCCCTTTGTTAAAATTACCTATGCCATAATGTATATGCTCTGCTGTTTTTCACATTTACACTCAGGATTGCTCCAGTATGTTTTGATTGAACTTGCTTGAACTTTAAAACTCCAAGTGCCCTGTGACTTTTCATCCAGACACATGAAAGCTGAGAGTTGTCAGGAACACCTATATTTATGCGTAGCTTTCACAAGTAACTTCAAGTGGTCAGGTGAGAGCAGAGGTTAGCTTATTTAATATTTTCCATCGTATATATATAAAAATACTCTTTGGATGTAGGCAGAATTGAACAAGCTATTATTGTTATTAGAATTAACTGCTGCCATTAAGAAGAAGATACATTTTGTGACTATAGATATATTGCAGAAACCAGGACATACTGTATTTTTAGAGCAAATGAAATGTTTCCTACATGTTTAGTTTCTGCTATTTTGGTATTTATAAGCATCTCATTCTTAATTTAACATCAGTGACTTTATTATACAATAAAAATTTATTAGCAAAAAGCTTTCAATGAAATCACTTATTTTTGGTCAAAAATGTCAAATAGCCAGCCAGCTGGATATTTTCTATTTTGACACCAATTAGTGTATTCTCAAAAGCAATAGTTTTTAAGAAGTTCAGATGACTCATTTCACCATGTTCATTGAAAAACCTTAATTAATGAAAGACATATTATAAAGGAAATTTTCTTTTTAGTTTCAATTTGATTGGTCTTTTACCAATGAGTAATTATGTTGATGTTCTATAAACTTCATGCTTTACAGTAATTGCGAATTATATTTTGACAGAATGGGAATCACTTGTCTTTTGAAGGCAGTGGGATGTAATAAAACAAGAAGTGATTTTAAAATAAGACATATCCCCTTTTTAAAATTTTTGTTTTATGAAAATATCAGTTCTCAAACTTTTAGTACCTGGTGACTTATCTATGAAATGGTCCTAATGTATGAGAATTTAAGATAAAAAAGATATACACTTCCAATGATAAGATAAGTACTAGCAAAGATGAAGTATAACATGATGGCGATAGTTAATACTGCTGCATGATATGTAGGAAAGTCGTTAAGAGAATAAATCCCAAGAGTTGTCATCACAAGGAGAAATTTTCTTTCTCTTTTTTCTTTCTTTTTATTATACTTATAAGAAGGTGGCTATTAGCTAAACCTGTTGCAATCATTTCACTTTATATGTAAATCAAACCACCATGCTATATGCCTTAAACCTATACAATGATGTATGTCAATTATTTCTCAATAAAACTGGAAAAAAAATTAACGGGATTTTCTCACATTAAAAAATAATACTTTAAAATGTATTTAGTAGTATGTATTAAAAAATGCCTTTTCAAATTTATAGAAAAAACACTCAGAGGTGCAAAATCAAATCCATTTTAAATATTTGTCTTTATTTCTTTTGATGGCTGCATAGTATTCCATTGTGTATATATACCACATCTTCTTTATCCATTCGTCTGTTGATGGACATCTAGGTTCTTTCCATACTTTGGCTATTGTAGACATTGCTGCTATAAACATTCCGGTGCACGTGCCCCTTCGAATCACTACGTTTGTATCTTTAGGGTAAATACCCAGCAGTGCAATTGCTGGGTCATAGGGTAATTCTATTTTCAACATTTTGAGGAACCTCCATGCTGTTTTCCAGAGTGCTTGCACCAGCTTGCATTCCCACCAACAGTGTAGGAGGGTTCCTCTTTCTCCGCATCCTCGCCAGCATCTGTCATTTCCTGACTTGTTAATTTTAGCCATTCTGACTGGTGTGAGGTGGTATCTCATTGTGGTTTTGATTTGTATTTCCCTGATGCCGAGTGATGTGGAGCACTTTTTCATGTGTCTGTTGGCCATCTGGATGTCTTCTTTGCAGAAATATCTGTTCAAGTCCTCTGCCCATTTCTTGATTGGATTATTTGTTCTTTGGGTGTTGAGTTTGCTAAGTTCTTTATAGATTTTGGACACTAGCCCTTTATCTGATATGTCATTTGCAAATATCTTCTCCCATTCTGTCAGTTGTCTTTTGGTTTTGTTAACTGTTTCCTTTGCTGTGCAAAAGCTTTTGGTCTTGATAAAATCCCAATAGTTCATTTTTGCCCTTGCTTCCCTTGCCTTTGGCGATGTTCCTAGGAAGATGTTGCTGCGGCTGAGGTCGAAGAGGTTGCTGCCTGTGTTCTCCTCAAGGATTTTGATGGATTCCTTTCTCACATTGAGATCCTTCATCCATTTTGAGTCTATTTTCGTGTGTGGTGTAAGGAAATGATCCAATTTCATTTTTCTGCATGTGGCTGTCCAATTTTCCCAACACCATTTGTTGAAGAGGCTGTCTTTTTTCCATTGGATATTCTTTCCTGCTTTGTCGAAGATTAGTTGACCATAGAGTTGAGGGTCTATTTCTGGGCTCTCTATGCAACATGGGGGGTTAAGGGGGTAGGAGAAGAGTAAATGAAACAAGATGGGATTGGGAGGGAGACAAACCATAAGTGACTCTTAATCTCACAAAACAAACTGAGGGTTAATGGGGGGAGGGGAGTTGGGGGGGTGGGATTATGGACATTAGGGAGGGTGTGTGCTATGGTGAGTGCTGTGAAGTGTGTAAACCTGGCGATTCACAGACCTGTACCCCTGGGGATAAAAATATATTATATGTTTATAAAAAATAAAATAAAAAAAAATAAAATGAAAGAGTGAAAAAAAAAAATATTTGTCTTTAAATAATTCCTGTGCGCTCCTGGGTGGCTCAGTCAGTTAAGAGGCCAACTCTTGATTTTGGCTCAGGTTATGATCTCAGGGTCATGGGATCAAGCCCTGAGTGGGGCTCTCTGCTTGGTAAGGAGTCTGCTTGAAATTCTCTCTCTTTCTCTTACAAATAAATAAATACAATCTTAAAACAAAACAAAAAAAACAAACTCTAAAAATTTTCAAAAATAAATAATTCCTGAATTCCTCCATGCTCTGTTTGGTGTCTGATTTCTCATCTGACTATATATGTCAGGAATCAAGGTTAGCTAGGTGTTCTGTAATGATCAGACCCATTAATTATTCAGGAAAGTCCTTTCTGTCATTTTACCTTGCAGGGTTCTCTTGTTCACTGAATTTCCATTTAAATATTAACTAAAGTGATATAATAAAAGCAGGCAATTCTTTGAGGATCTTCATGTACAACTGAATACTGGAGATATGAATACATCAAGGTTAAGAATTCTCTGAGTGTCTTTTCTCTTGTTTCAGTTTGGCTTACAATCTTTTCAATTTTGCTGGGATACGTTTAAGTTATTTGGTCACCCATGATATATTTTTGTAAATAAATGGATGCTATTAAGTTTTTCTCTCTTTATGCTGTCTTTTGTTGTTAATTTGTAATCGAGGGAACAAATTTATGTTGGCATTACTCTAATTAATTCTGATTCTATAAAGTTTAGAGTAGAGATATAGAGTTTGTAAAAATTTTGAGATACACCTTTCCTTTGTTTCTTGTTTTGTTTTGTTCTGTTTTGTTTTAGTTTTGCTGGTTTTCGTTCATCTTTGCATTAGCCATGCTGACTTTTAAGCTTTTTTTTTTCTTTCCATAATCCCACTACTCCACCGAAACTCACTAAATCAATGTCACTAGTAAGTTCTATTTTGACAAATCCAACAATGAATCCCTTTGTCTGATTACTTGACCTCATAGCAACATTCTACATAGATAATCACTGCCCTCTTTAATATAGTTATGTAGAAGAAACACCTAATCATTACACTATCTGTACTTTCCCTTTTCTGTAGTAATAAAGTTTTAGCTGGTCACATTGCCATTGCCTTAAAAACTACATTTCCACTTCTGCAGGAACTAGGCAGGGATGTGAAATGAGGTACTTGGAATTAGGATGTGTGCAGAAGTGATGTGTGGTTCTTCTGTGCCATGGCCTTAAAGAAAGGAGTAAACTCCCTTTATCTTTTTTCTCTTTTCCTCCAGCTGGGAGATGATTGATTCAAAGAAGAGTAGACACATGGACCCAGCAATGGGAGCCACACTGAGAATGACAAAACCAAATGCCTTAACAGCCTTAACTGTTAACCCTTGGACATACATTAACATGATTTTTCTATTTAACCCAGTGTGTGTTTAGCTTTTTCTACCCTACATAACACAAAATTCTTTACTACATGTACAGGACAACTTATTATCCTAGTTTTACTGTTATTTATTGGTCACTCTGTCCATGTTTCCTTCATATGACCTTCCCCCCTTTATATTTGCTAAAAGATTCAAGCTACCCAAAGTTCAGTATCCCGCCCCTTTCTCTACTTTATATAATTCTTGGCTCTAGGCTTTAAGTGCCATTTATTTGCTAATATCATCTGTAGACTATTTCCTTCGAAATATCACTAAGTGATATGTTCACGTGAAAAACTGCCTACCAGGAATCTCAAATGAAACACGTGTTATAAAAGAATCTTGATCTCCTCCCAGGTCTTCCTCACTAGCGTCTCATCCTAGCATCTGGCAGTGCATCACCAACATGCTTACAGATCAGCCTTGCACCTCCATCTCTCACATCTAAGTCTAATCAGGAAGTCAAAGTGAATTTTTCATATTTCATTAACAAGCCCTTAACCCAGGTTCCACCTCTTTGACATTAATAAAAGTCATTATCTTCTCTCACCTTGACAATGTGGTCTTTTTTTTCCTTTCTTGCTATCCTGCAAAATTTTCTGTTCAGCAAACATCAGGATATTTCTAAAATGCCTATCAGGTTATACTATTTGCCTGCTCCAAATCCTCCAAAGTCTTCCTAAAATAAAATCTGAATTTTTCAGTACGTACTACTGGGTGGTACGTCAGATGTTCCCTGGCAGTGATTTCATTTCCTCCCATTCATGGCCTTATCTTACTGACATTGTTAAATCCACACTGCATTATAGCCTATGGCTCTATTTTGATCATAGCTCTCATCACCACCAGATTTTACATTCTTTGCCTGCCTGTGTTATAGATTTGTGTATGTATGTACGTGAGTGTCGATGTATCTCCACCCACTCCACTGTGAGGTCTGTGAGGACTAATCTTTATTCCGCTTAACACCATATTCTGAGAGTCAGATGCAGTGTCTTACAAATAGGTACAGGCCCTGTGTGATGAATGAATATGTCAATGAAGAAATAAAAAATAAGTAAGATGTAGCTGAGAAGGTGAAAGCTGAAACATACTGATATAGAAGAGTAGAGCGACAAATGCAGAAAGAGGCATATGCAAAGTGTAGAAGTGGATAGCACGTTCAAGAAATTGTAAGTGCTTAAATATTGCTGGACACACATGATATTAGGTGGAGAGATGAAGAAGTCTCTGATGATGAAGAGATGTGATACATATTTAGGACAAGGGATTTTATTGTAGGGGAACTGGGAAGCCAGGTAAGGATTTTACAAAATGATTCTAAATTGAGTATCTATAATACTTAAGGCTTTATATGAGATATTTTACATATATTCAAATTTGCATTAAATTCACAAGGTACATATTCTGATTCTTATTTGATGGATGACATTGAACTCCTCAGATTCCAAGATTCCAAAATTAACCCCTAGTACACTTAGGGTTCTAAAACATGTCAATCTGGCTATAATCTGAAATTATAAATCACATGCTTTTACTACTACATTTAGTCTTAAACATGCAAAAGAAGGTCTCACATTATTGCTTTGAAGATTTGAGAAGCATTTCATTTACATATGCACATTTTATGTATTTAATAATATTTAATAGTATAACATTAGTAATAAACAATTCCCTTTTAATTTAGAATAAAATGATTAGAAATTTCTTCGCAAAATCAAAATTATCCCTAATAACCAAGTAAATTGTGTGTGTGTGTGTGTATACGTATGTGTATATGTGGCTCTTAGAACTGGCTTTCTACTTTTTTCTTGCTGGTTGTTTTCCATGAGGAAGTATAGATCAAGTTTTTATACCTCAGGCCATTTCTGCTGTGAAAAAGAATCCATCTTCCCTTTGAAAGCCATTTTGTTCTTTATTATTAGGTATTATTTTATCCAGAAAGAAAGGCAAATCACTGTATGTGTATAGTTATTTATTTTCTTATAAAATTACTAGTTGATCAGGAATAATATTTCCTAGTGGCCACCTATATTTAAAAGAAAATATTCCAAAATAATATTAGATTTTAAATAGTACTTAATAATTTAATAGTAGTAATAAATGCCTCCAGCTAATTCTTTTCTTTAAGGAAAAAATGCAAATCCCAAAGTTATACTATATAACATATGCGAGTCATTTGATTTTTTATTTATGCTGCTTATACTCTGTAGAGCTATTAAAAAGAAGATACTTGTCTCAATTCAGTTCTAAATTTCCTTTATCTTTTCCATTGGTAATACCATATTTCTAACTTTCAATATTCATTTCACTTGGGTCTTGGATCTTTTGGATCAATCCTCTTCACCTCTTATATTTTTTCTCACATATTCTCTTAATTTGAATTTTGCTTTTAAGTTCTTCGGTAATTTCTTAACTCTCATCTAAATCACTAAATTCTTAGAAATCATATATATTTAATTTCAAAGAATTTTCTCTTTAACTATTTGTCTCATGCTAGACAGTTGGGTTGCTTCCAGTTTGTAGTTATAATGAATAAAACTGCTTTCAACATTTTTTATGCAGGTCTTCCTATGGATATTTAATACATAGGGATAGAATTGTTAAGTGATAGAATTTTATCAGAAACTTGTATACAGTTTGCCACATGGTTGTTATCATTTTATACTGGCACAGTAGTATATAAAAGCATCAGTTTTCCAAATCCTCACCAACAGTCGATGTTATTAGTCTTTTTAATTTTAGTCATTGTACGAAATTGTAAAAAATAACTAACAGCAGTTTTAACTGGCATATCCCTGCTTATTGTTGATTTTGAGCACTTTACGTGTGTTTGTTGGTCATTTCTGAAATATCTGCTCAAGTTCTTTACCCATTTTATTTATTTTTCTTTTTTCTTTTGAGTTGTAGGAACTCTATATTCTGGATTAAGTCTTTAGTCAGATAGATGTATTGAAAGATTTTCTCTCACTATGTGGCCAGGCTAGCCACTTCCTTTTTTGCTTCCATATGTGATAAGCATATATGTTTTAATTTTTGATGATGTATTATTCAATATTTTTTACTCTTAAAGTGTAGCCAACCATGTATTCGTTTGTTTGTGCAATATTTCTTCAGAAGATCTCCATTTTGGATGATGTCTGAAGTTGTTCTGCTACATAATTTATTTGTCTATGTCAATATCATATATCATTCACAATTACTCTGTTTTTAGAATAAACTGTGATATCGGTAATGAAAGTATTTCAAATTTGTTTTTTCCAAAATTGTTTGACTTTTCTAGGTTCTTTGCATGGATATAGTTTAGAATCAGCTTTTCAATTTCTTTAAAAATGTCTGCTGTGATTTCAATTGGTATTACATTTAATCTGTATATCACTTTGAGGGGAGGTAATGTCATAATGATATCTAGTTCCAATCCATGAACATGGTGTACATCTATTTTTAAAGGTTCTTTTTCAATTTTATTGAGAAATAATTGACATACATAATTATATTAGTTTAAGGATGGTTTCATTTACATATATTCTGAAATGATTACCACAAGAGATTAACATGCATCTTCTCATACAGGTATAATAAAAAGGAAAAAAAAAAGAAAAAAGAAAAAAATATTCTTGTGATGAGTATTCCTAGGATTTGCTCTCTTAACATCTTTCCTATATAATGGCATTAGCAATTTAACTTAAACATTTTTATTCTTATACCATGTTTGTTAGTTTGTTTTTAGTTTTCACTATGCACATTTGGTACGTTTTTGCTTTCTGTTCTTTCTACATCCCTTGGTTATTGCATTTGATTCTATTTCCAAAACAATTTAAATTTCCTAAACAATTAAAATTAAATATTAAGATTTAATTTGGATAAATTTATAAAGACCTCTCTCCAAAGTCTAGATTAAATTATAAAGATACCTACACAAACTTCTCTTGAATAACTTCTATACATCTGAATCTCAACATGTCACAACTGACTTTTTGTTTATTCTTCCAAAATCTAATCTGAACATATCTCACCAATGCACTGTCATTATCCCAGACTGAGCCACTATCATTCTACACTCTAATACCCTGTTAAAAGGTCTTCCTATTTCTATCATTCCTGTAGTTTATTTCATTTATTTTCTTTTTTTAAAGGTTTATTTAAATTCCAGTTAGTTAACATACAATGTAATATTAGCTCCAGGTGTAGGATTTATGATTCAACATTTCCATACAACACCAGGTGCTCATCACAAGGACACTCCCTAACCCTCAATCATCTATTTAACCCATTGCTGTTGAGGTTAATGTAGAACATGAAATCATCCATAATACCTGGCTTGCTAAAATGTAACACGGGCTCTTGGGGGCAGGGAAGGTTCCTGAGAAGGGTGTAGACCATTGGAAATGCTGAGGCCTACGCAACAACTCCGCTATAGGAATGCTGCAGGGAGTTGCTTTCTCCAAAACTTTCTTAACCCAAACAGCCAGCCTCTGATCTAAGAGATGTATGCATTGTCCCCTAGGCCATGTTTAGCAGAACTTGTAGAACATGCAGATTAGCATATCATATCTTTCCCGTAAACAGATCCTCCTAGTTCTAGTAAGACTCCTTGTCACACATCCAGTGCTTGAGAAACAGTGATAAATATCTATGATTATCCTGAAGAACCAATAAAGGTGGGAGCAAAGAAGAGCAAAGTGTCTTCATCTGTGAGGGTTGACCCCCTTGCCTTCTCCTCTCTTTCACTGGGAAGTTTGGAGTAATCTTTATCCTTTGGTACAGGGATTGCTGGCTATTCTCGGCACATTCCAAAACAATCTACACATTTAATACCATCCCTAGAAAAAATAACAACAACAACAACATTATTTTTCACAGAACTAGAACAAACAATCTTAAAATTTGTATGGAACCACAAAAGAATTCAAATAGTCAAAGCAACCTTGTAAAAGAAAAGCAAAGCTACAGGCATCACAATTCCAGACTTCAAATTATATTACAAATATGTAGTGATCAAAACAGTACAGTATTGGCACAAAAAATAGACACATAGATCAATAGAACAGAATAGAAAACCCAGAAATGAACCTACAGCTATATGGTCCATTAATCTTTGACAAAACAGGAAAGAATATCTACTGGGTAAAAGACAGTCTGTTCAACAAATGGTGTTGGGAAAACTGGACAGCCACATGCAAAAGAATGAAACTGGACCACTTTCTTACACCACACACAAAAATAAATTCAAAATGGATTAAGGATCTAACTGGACAGCCACATACAAAAGAATGAAACTGGACCACTTTCTTACACCATACATAAACATAAATTTAAAATGGATTAAGGACCTACCTCTGAGACTTGAAACCATTAAAATTCTTAAAGGAACACACAGGCAGTAACCTCTATGACATCAGCCATAGCAACTTCTTTCTGGATATCTCTTCTGAGGCAAGGGAAACAAAAGCAAAAATAAACTACTGGGACTCCATCAAAATGAAAAACTTCTGTACAGCAAAGGAAACAATCAACAAAACTATTTCATTTATTTTCAAAAGAGTAGAAATAGTAATCCTGTTAAAACCAAGTTAGATTATGCCCCTTTTCTGCTCTAAGCCCTGTAATGCTCTCTAATTTTTTTCAGAGTAAACAAACAAACAAAAAAACAAAACTTCACCAGTCTACCAAACCCTATATAACCTGCCCACTCTTTCTCAGATTTTTATACTACTCTATTTTTCATTCTGCTCTAGTCACTTCAGTCTTCTTCTTCTTCCTCCAATACACCAGGCACATTTTTGTTTTGCTCCAAATGTTCTCTTTGTTTTGTACATTCTTCTTTCACATATCCACTTCCATTGTCTCACACTTTGCAAGTCTTTGTCTAAACCTCAGCTTTTCAAAGATTACCCTGACCACCTCTTTTTTTTTTAAAGAAATATTTTATTTATTTATTTATTTATGTGTTTGTTTGTTTGTTTACTTATTCTTTATACCCAATGAGGGGCTCAAATTAATGAGCCTGAGATCAAGAGTTGCATGCTCTACCAAGTGAGCCACTCAGACACCCCCTACCCTGACCATCTTATTTAATATTATACTGGTAGTATCTCTCATTTGTACTACTCAGCATTCCTCATTCTCTTCATCTTGTTTTCTTTTTCCCTTTCCAATCTTAATCACTATCTACCACCACATAAATTTTACTCACTTATAAAGTTTATTGTTTACTTTCTGAAATTTAGCTTTATTATCTATTTCTCCCAATAAAATGAAAATTCCTTGAGAGCAGTCACCATTATTTTGTTGTTATTATTGTTTACTGATGTATCAGAAAAATTCTTGGCACTAGTGAGTTCTCATGAAATGTTGATTGAATAAATAAACAAATAAATAAATGAGTAGTATATTTGTCTTTATCTGGTTATTACTCATATTTTTATGAGATTAATTCTTCTTGAACTAGCTATTTCCATGAAGTTCATATAGAGGTGAGCCAAGTACTTCTTTGAAGGAAGCATAAATTGTTTTTATAATAATGTGTATATATTGTATATATATACAAGCTAATTCCTAGTCCTTGTAACTAAATTCCACACTCATAATTTAGAACTCTTTCTCTATTCTATCCTGATTAATTACTCCATCTTGCATAAGTGATTTTCTGAATGGTTCCTAAACTAGACCCATACTTTTATTTCACACAACATCTCAGGATGTTCTCACTTCCAGCCCATTCAATTTTATCCCAGTTTCCCAAACTGAGTATTGTTTTATTTCTTTAGACTGTGCAACTTGAGAGAAAAAAATCAATAATAATAAAAGGAGCTAATATTCAAAAGCAGCAAGAGTAATAAAAAGAACATCTAACATTCCAAAACCCTTACATGTGACTGGCAAAATTCTAAGTGATATATGTATCTATGCAAATATACAGTAACTCTGTATAGAATAGGTAATGAAATAAGTAATGCACTGAAGCCTATTTTAAGTTGAGATAAGCATTTTAGGTACATTTTCTGAAGTTCAAAAAGCTTTTAAATGTTAGAGATGGGATTTGTAATCCAGATGTAATGGCTGCAGAGCTAATGTTTTTGAATGTCATGGAGAGAAATATCCTCTGCCTTATTTTTATAGGGTGCACATCTTTGAATGTTCCCTCTTTCAACAACCAAAATAAAACAAGGAAAGTAATTTTATTCAAGTTATTGCAATAGGAAGAACACCTCAGATTTGAAAATGAGAGTGTCTTGGCAGGAGGATACCCTCTTATACTTTTATAAGGAGCAGTAGATGAGTCATAGTTGGAATGATCTACTATTGGAACTGAGTTTGTAATCAGGACATGTCTCAGTTAAATCAGCAAAACAGGGACTATTCATTTCTGTGTCCATCTACTTTAGACCTCATCTACTAATCATGGATGATACAAAGAATGGAAAGTTGGAGGGTCTGTATCTGGCCTTGTTAAGTTAAAGCAGCAGCTTAAAGATCTGTGTTTACCTTCTCAGAGGTAAACAAGTATGTCTTCTGTGAGTCTTATAGGAGTCATGAATGAGTGGACAGCAAGTCTAAGAAACTATACAGAGAAGGATGGTTCTTTGGGTAAGCCATTTTCTAGGACACAAGAGTTGTGTATGAGGTTTTATTTACCATTGCTACTCACAGAGCTTAGTTCAACATCGTCACTTCTTAGGGACCTTTCACATCTCTACTTAACCTTCATTGCATTTGGCTAGTTTTTTGTTTTGTTTATGTATTATGGTTTAGGGCTGCAGATGTGTCTTAATAATATAAACCTTTCTGGGAAGAGAAGGTGGATATTTTTTCTTAATTGTGCTGCTTAAAACTGGAAAGTCTAAAAATAAATATTAGGTCCAAAACCACAGAAGAGATACTTAAAACAACAAAAGTATTTCCATAGCACATATGTTACCTATTTCTATTATTTTTATATTGTTTCTTCCTTTGGCATTTTATTTTTTATTTCCTAGAAATTTGTCCTTATTCATGTATAAATTTTATAGTCATATCAGTTATAATAATTTCATTTTATGCTCAAATAAAAATTCCTTTATGCAGATATCTTTCTATTCTGCTATTTCTTTAGAATTAAAACTAATAAAAACATTTCCAGATAACTATACGAAAATTTTATTACTGGAGTGAAAGTTCTTTAAAGTACTACCAAAAAAGGTTAGTATTTAATTTATTGTCTAAAACACAATGTAATAATAAGCTATGGAGTGAAGGACAGGACTGTGTGAATTGGCTGAGGCTGTTTTTTTGATTATCATTGGGTAATATATTACAAATTTGCTAAATGGTATGCTTATCATTGTTTTTCATTAATTATAAGTAATATTTGGCTTCTTTATAGAATAAAGGCCTCGTAGCCAAAGAAAAGTCCAAAAAGGACTCCAAGATAATAATGATAACCTTACAAGGAAAACATAATGACTCCACTGATAATTTACCTTTCTCAAATTGATCTAAGATGCTTAGACTTTGCTAAAACTAATAAGGATGATATTGATTCTCTCATCAAAAATTTTGTTATCATTAAAATAAATGTGATTCTATTTCAGGCTATATTATATATATTTCTTATGTACCATCAGTGAAAAATAAGTGTGAAGCCTTTTAAAATACTATTGATCAATCATTCCAACCTCAAAAGAAAGCTAAATTGAGTGCATAATAATAATAATAATAACAATAATAATAGTGGGGGAATATAAGAAAAATGATATGTAATTACATCAATATGAAGCTTGACACACATTTTCCCACTTTGGAGGAATGGAGTGTAGCAGATTACTATAATTTATTTGAAACAATAAATGAATACCAATTAAGGTTACTATCAAGCATGCGTCTTAAATATTCAAAATGAATCTACTACCCAGAGAATATGGAAAAAATAACTGATATTGACCTAGTCATTATTTAAATAGCATTCCCAAATTCAATGCCTCAAATTTAAAAAAATAAAAAAAAATTAATTTGGACATTCAAGCTTCTCTGGCAGCCAATACTTAAAACTCCCTGTTGTACCTTTATGAACGTGCTTAGTGCCCCTATAAGAAGAAATGCAAGAGAGATGATCACTTTCTGTCATGGGAGGACACAGCAAAGGCAGTCAGCTACAAGCCTGAAAGAAGGTCTTCTCCAGCACCTGACCTTAGACTTCCAAGTCTCCAGAAGTGTGAGAAATGAATGTTTGTCATCTAAGCTACCCAGTCTATATTAATTTTAAGGCAGCCGAAACTGGCTAAGCCTCAGTGCTTCTTAGGGGCAGCCAAATGGATGAATGAGGAACATTTAAGCCCTTAAGAATAAAAGCTTGGAAACAATAAAAGTAATATTATAGGATACACAGAAACATCTAATGAATAAAAGTTAATGAATATTGTACATTATACTTAAGGCTGCACAGGAATTGCATTATTCAGATAGAGGGTCAGCTATACCTACTGTACTTATTTTCTTTCATTATGGAATCACATGCATCTCAAAAGAAATATTGCCAAATATAATTAATATTAACAAAGATGAAAAAAAAAAGAAAGAAAGAAAAAAACAACAGAGACAGCATAGTGGGGGAAAAAAGAGAGATGATTAAAAATAAAATTAAGATAATAGGTAAGACCTCAAAAATTGTTTTTGTGACTTTGATAAAATACAGCTAAGGAAAGAATCTAATAATAGCATACTATGCAGTGATGTCAATGATCTGTTCTATGGATAGATGAACACCTGTTCTCTCCTTGCTCTACAGCAAGACCAGAGAATTGAACTAAATTGCAACAGGAATGACTTGGGCTAAAAATTAGAAAATGCAGGAGCTATTACTCTAACCATTGTCTTAAAGTTTGTATCATTCTCTATAAAATGTCAAAAAAAGATCACATGGATTTTTAAAAGAAGGTCTATAATTAATTAGTCATTTAGTCTTTCTAAATCTAAGTTTCCTCATCTATACAAAATAGATATCTAAGTATATTTTTATAACAATTTATTCATTGTGTTCTTTCACCATCATTATCTCATTTTTCAACACTATGACAGCTGAATGAATTAGATGTGGCAAGAATCCATATTTCTACTTTACAGAAGACAAGAAGTTTCTGGAATTCTCAGGGATGTCAGCTTAGCTCCCAAGATTCTTAAAGCAGTTGTATTTCCCCTGAACCATGCTCAATTGAATGCAGCTTATTCATCTTGCAATTTCATCTTTTAACTTTTATTGTATTATTGTATAATGAGCAGGGTCCAACATCACACAGGAGAGCAATATAAAAGGCCAAGTTAGTGTATCTCTCACAGTCACCTAATCTCTATTCATAGTCCCCCCCCAAAAAAATACATAGTGACAAAATATTACTTGAAGTTAATAGAAAATAAAATAGAAAATAGAAATAATAGAAAATAAAAAGTATGCATCACAGAAAATAAATAGAAAATAGAAATAAAATAAATAGAAAATAAAAGGTATGCATCACATTGTAACATAATGATAAAAATGGAATTCAATGGCCCAAGGACTTATTTAATATCTTTAAATTTCAATACAAAATATGTATTTTTATGCTTAATAAAACTTCATTTATTTTATTGATAAATTATCTAATATTTTAGAAAATTTTGATTGTTTCTATTGCACTAATGAATAGTTGATTAATTAATAGCAGCATAGTAATTACACTATATTGGTGAAAAAAACTGAAAATGTGGTATTATCTATAGGAAAAATGTTATACAAAAATATAAAGCTTATTGTCTAAGAGGGAAATGTTGTTTGTGTTTGATATCTATCAAATACTGAGTTGAAACACCTAATATCAATTATCAACTTTAATGGATTTTAATACATTTTGATAGGCAGTAAAAATTTTATATCTGGTAAGCAATCTCTGTCCCAAGGAAAGCAATGGTAAAAAGATTCATTACTAGATTCACTTTTTAAAAAATTAAATAAATATATATGTTGAATTTTCACTAGTCTGTAAGGGAGCAAAAGATGAAATACATGCAAAAAACTAAAGTCAAAGAGATTTTCCAAGTAATATGGATACCAGTGAATAGAAAAGAAGACTTATTTATAAGATGACCACCATTAGAGTTCTCAAAAAAAAAAAAAAATTACCTGACCTTCTGCTGGACCTACTATTTGGTTAAACTGTATGAGACTGCATTTTCTTGTAGGTAAAAAAGGATCAGACGCTGGCAATTTCATATCACCCACCAGATAGAATTCTGGAGGGACCCTAAAGACACTGCTTTCTCTGTATAGCTTCTTGTCCTTACTCCAGTGAATTTTCTCTTTGAATCTGTCATTCTTGTGAGTGATGGATGCAAATTTTGTTTCCAAGAAATGCTAAAGAACAACTAAGTATTTTGAAAAGGAGGTAAGAAACTCATTTTAATACATAATAATTAGCATTCTCATTCTATTCATATTTTATGTTTATCTGATATATTCTAGAGGTGTGGATATATTATATAAAGCAAACCCCTTTCTCCTTGGCAGTTACAGCATACTAAGGAAGGAAACCACAAAGAATGGGCTTTTTCTATAGCAAATAGGAAAGAAGGGTAGTAGGAATTGAGCAAAGCATAGACTTTGGAGATATAGAAACATGACTTCAGTTTGCTTTTCCTTGTTTGATCTTATCATTGCACCTTCTCACATGCTTTCCCATCTTAACAGGACAATCAGTAATACAAGCTAGAAATCTAGGAGACATTCTTATGTCCTTCCTTATTCCATATGTTTGATCTTAATACTTTCTATAGATTCTATAATTGATGAAGAAAAAAAATACTCAAATTATTAGAATATGAAATGAAAGTAAGGACATTAATAACAAGTTTACAGAAATAAAAATGAATATAAAAGAGTACTATGGGGGGCGCCTGGGTGGCTCAGTGGGTTAGGGCCTCTTCCTTCGGCTCAGGTCATGATCTCAGGGTCCTGGGATCGAGCCCCACATCAGGCTCTCTGCTCAGCAGGGAGCCTGCTTCCTCCCCTCTCTCTCTGCCTGCCTCTCTGTCTACTTGTGATCTCTCTCTGTCAAATAAATAAATAAAATCTTAAAGAAAAAAAAAGAGTACTATGGGCATCTGGGTGGCTCAGCCGGTTAAGTGTGTGTCTTCCACTCAGGTCATGATCCTGGGTTCCTGGAATCAAGCACCACATTGGGCTTCCTGTTCCATGGAAAGCCTGCTTCTCCCTCTTGCTCTGCCTACTTTTCCCTCTGCTTGTGCTCTTGCACTTTCTCTCAAATAAATAAATAAATAAATATTTTTTTAAAAAAATTTAAAAATAAGAGTAAGAATAATTGTATATCAACAAATTAGTTAACTTAGGTGAAATGGAAAAATTCCTAGAAACACAAAATCTACCAAAACTGAATGATAAAGAAACAGAAAATTTGAACAGACATATAACTAGTAAAAAGAGACTGAGTCTGTATAAAAAACCTACCAGCAAACAAAAGTTCAAGACCACATGGCTTCACTGGTGAATTCTATCAAACATTTAAGAACTAATACCAATCCTTCTCAAATATTTCCGGAAAAAAAAAAAACAAAAAACAAAACCCTGAAGAGAAAGGGATAATTCCTAACTCATTTCAAGGCCAAAGATACTACAATAAATGAAAATTACAGATCAATATCCCTTATGAACACTGATACAAAGATCCTCAACAAAACACTAGTAAACAAAATTCAGCAGCATATTAAAAGAATTTTACACCATGACCAATAGTATTTATTTGTGGAATTCAAGGATAGTTCAGCATCAATTAATCAAATTGATTAATTCAACATGCCACATCAACAGAATGAAGGAAACTAAAAAACCCACGTGGCTCAATCAATGTAGGAAAAGCATTTGACAAAATTCAACACAGTTTCATGATAAAAACACTCAACAAACCAGGAATAGAAGGAAGTCACTTCAACATAATAAAAGTCATATATTAAAAATGAACAGTGAATATCACACTCAATGGTGAAGAACTAAAAGTTATTTCCTCTAAGATCAGGAATAGGGCAAAATGCTCCCTTTTTCCACTTGTATTCAGCATACTACTAGAAGTTCTAGCCAGAACAATTAAACAATAAAAGACATTAAAGCATTAAAAGACATTAAAATTGTAAAGTAAGATATAAAATTACCAATGTTTGCAGATAAAATGATATCATATGTAGAAAACCCTAAAGAGTCTGAAAAAAACAAACAAATAAACAAACAAACAAAACTGTTAGAACTACTAAATAAATTCACCAAGGTAGCAGGATACAACAAAAATGAGTTTCATTTCTCTGTATAAAAAATCAACAATCTGAAAGATAACAAAAACAATTCCATTTATAATACTGTAAAAAAGAATAAAATACTTGGGAATTAGCTTAACCAAGGAGATAAAAGATTTAGGAAATGAAAACTATGAAACATTGTTACAAACTGCCCAAAAAATAAGAGTCCAGAACATGATAGATTCACCGGGGAATTCTACCAAACATCCAAAGAAGAAATAACACCTATTCTCCTGAAGCTGTTTCAAAAAATAGAAACAGAAGGAAAACTTCCTCTTTCAATGAAGCCAGCATTACCTTGATTCCCCAAACCAGGCAAAGACCCCACCAAAAAGGAGAATTTCAGACCAATATCCCTGATGAATAGGGATGCCAAAACTTTCAACAAGATTATAGCTAACAGGATCCAAGAGTACATTTAAAAGATTATACACTATGACCAGGTGGGATTTATCCCTGGGATGCAAGGGTGGTTCACATTCGCAAATCAATCAATGTGATAGAACAAATTAATAAGAGAAGAGGGAAGAAAGACATGGTCCTCTCAATTGTTGCAGAAAAAGCATTTGACAAAATACAGCATCCTTTCCTGATTAAAACTCTTCAGAGTATAGGGATAGAGGAAACATTCCTCAACTTCATAAAATCCAGCTATGAAAAACCCACAGTGAATATCATTCTCAATGGGGAAAAGCTGAGAGCCTTCCCATTAAGATCAGGAACACAACCAGGATGTCCATTCTTGCCACTATTTTCAACATAGTACTAGAACTCCCAGCAATAGCAATCAGACACAAAAAGAAAAAAAAATGTACTCAAATTGTCAAAGAAGTAGTCAAACTCTCTTCACAGATGACATGATACTTTATGTGGAGAACTCAAAAGACTCCTCCCTCAAATTACTACAACTCATACAGTAATTCAGTAATGTGGCAGGATACAAAAATCAATGTACAGAAATTAGTTGCTTTCTTATATACTAACAATGAAACTGTAGAAAGGGAAATTAGAGAATCGATTCCATTTACAATAGCACTAAAAACCATAAGATACCTTGGAATAAACCTAACCAAAGAGGTAAAGCATCTGTACTCAAGGACAGAACACTCATGAAAGAAATTGAAGACACAAAAAGATGGAAGACCATTCCATGATCATGGATCGGAAGAACAAACATTGTTAAATGTCTGTGCTGTCCTGAGCAATCTATACTTTCAATGCTATCCTGATTAAAATACCCTCAGTATTTTTCAAAGAGCTGGATTTTTCAAATCCTAGCATTTGTATGGAACCAGAAAAGACCGTGCATTGGCAAGAAATGTTGAAAAAGAAAAACAAAACTGAGAGCATCACGTTGCCTGATTTCAAGCTTTATTACAAAGTTCTGATCACCAAGACAGAATGGTACTGGCACAAAAACAGACACATAGGCCAATGGAACAGAGTGGAGAGCCAGATATGGACCCTCAACTCTATGGTCAAATAATGTTTGACAAAGCAGGAAAAAAAATATACAGTGGAAAAAAGACAGTCTCTCCAACAAATGGTGCTGGGAAAATTGGACAACTATGTATAGCAGAATGAAATTTGACCATTCTCTTACACCATACACAAAGATAAACTCAAAATGGACGAAAGACCTCAACATGAGGCAGTAATCCATCAAAATCCTAGAGGAAAACATAGGCAGTAACCTCTTTGACATCGGCCACAGCAACTTCTTTCAAGACATGTCTCCAAAGGCAAGGGAAACAAAAGTAAGAATGAACTTTTGGGACTTCATCAAGATCAAAAGCTTCTGCACAGCAAAGGAAACAGTTGACAAAACAAAGAGGCAACCCATGGAATGGGAGAAGATATTCACAAATGACACTACAGACAAAAGGCTGATATCCAAGATCCATAAAAAACTTCTCAAACTCAACACCCAAAAAACAGATAATCAAGTCAAAAAATGAGCAGAAGACATGAACAGACACTTCTCCAATGAAGACATACAAATGGCTGGCAAACACATGAAACAATGTTTATCGTCATTAACCATCAGGGAGATTCAAATCAAACCACACTGAGATACCACCTTACACCAGTTAGAATGGCCAAAATTAACAAGGCAGTAAACAACAAATGTTAGAGAGGATATGGGGAAAGGGGAACCCTCTTACATTGTTGGTGGGGATGCAAGTTGGTGTAGCCACTTTGGAAAACTGGAGATTTCTTAAGAAATTAAATGAAATGACCAGCAATTGCACTAATGGGTATTTGCCTCAAAGATACAGATGCAGTGAAAAGAAAGGCCATATGTAACCCAATGTACATAGAAGCAATGTCCACAATAGCCAAACTGTGGAAAGAGCTGAGATACCCTTCAACAGACAAATGGATAAAGATGATGTGGTCCATACACATGATGGAATATTAGTCAGCCATCAGAAAGGATGAATACCCACCTTTTGCATCAACATACATGGGACTGGAGGAGATTATGTTGAGTGAAATAGGTCAAGCAGAGAAAGTCAATTATCTTACAGTTTCACTTGCTTGTGGAACATCAGGAATAACATGGAGGACATTAGGAGAATGAAGGGAAAAGTGAAGGGGGGAAAATCAGAGGAGGAGATGAACCATGAGAAACTGTGGACTCTGAGAAACAAACTGAGGGTGTTTTGGGGGTTGGGAGGGTGGGTGAGCATGGTGGTGGGTATTAAGGAGGGCACATATTGCATGGAGCACTGGGTGTGATGCATAAACAATGAATCTTGGAACACTGAAAAAAATGGAATGAAATGAAATAAAATAAATAATAAAATAAATTAAAGAAGATATAAATAAATGGGAACACATCTCATGTTCATATTCATGGATTGTTTAAATATTAAATGTCAATTGCTAATATACCAAAGTGATCTACAGATTCAATGTAATCCCTAACATATTCATGCAGGGATAATTATTCTTATTTTAATGAGGATGAAACTAGGCAGTGGAAGATCAGGTTGATAATTGGATGCCACATGGACAAATGTAAAATGTGAATCAGCAGTGTAACCTGAATCTCTGCTCTTATATGACATTGCATTCCCTCCCATTGAATAAAACACTGGATAGAGAGTCCAGAGTCACAGGGTAAGAGAATTTTCAAAGCTGTAAGTATATTTTGTCCATTTCATATGTGAAAGTGTTGTATTATTTTCTTATTCAGCTAGACTGTATCACTCAACATTTGCATCACGTGAAGTTCCATATGTTCAGTTCTGAGGAATATCACTCATGATTTTCTGTTTCTTTGGTTATTTTGTAATTTTGGATTTTTAATCATTTTTAGTAGGGTTTGTAGTCTAGTGAGACCTTCTTTAACTTTATCTATGGGAGTCCTTTGCATTTACTTTTTTTTTCTTGGATTTTATTTATTTATTTGACAGAGAGAGAGATCACAGGTAGGCAGCGTGGCAGGCAAGAAAGAGAGGGAAGTAGGCTCCCCACTGAGCAGAGAGCCAGATGCAGGGATCGATCCCAGGACCCCGAGACCATGACCTGAGCCGAAGGCAGAGGCTTAACCCACTGAGCCACCCAGGCACCCCTGTAATTACTTTTTGTTAGTTGTCCCTGGCTGCTACCAGACTTAGAACTATTTAATATCATTTTCTCTGTGTGAACTTCTTTGCATGTTATAAATGCCAAAACAAACAATTTTCCTTTTCAGCTACCTTTGTTAGTGTAGGGGATTTTTTTTTGTCAACATTTTCATTGAGGTCCTATACATTCTAGGGTCCAGCATTAAACACCAGTATTCTTAATGATAGCTAGTAAATGCTCCTACTGTGACTATAGCTTGAAAGTTAGCTTGCAACTTTTGGTTCAGATTTATTTATTTATTTTTTAATTTTTATTTTTTGAGCTCTGGGGACTTTTATAATTCTCCTCTAAGCATAGTATTGCATCAACAAGTATTTTCTACATTTTCTAGTCATTTATAGCTGTTCTGTATCACAAATTTTCTCCAAACATCTGTCTTGGCTTATTAATGGAAAAGTAAGTCCAGGTACTCTCTGCTTTTCTGCTAATATTATAAACAATGCTCTTTGAGCTTTTAAGTGCCTAAAAGAAAATGTAGGGCTCTGAAAGGAGAAAGATATAAAAGTCCAAAAGTTTAAGAACAAGGAAAATTCTGTAGTATGGCCATAATTTCTTAGATCAATAAAAAGGTAACCAAAATATCTCACTCAAGTGAAAAAATTTGGGGGTCATTTATATCAAGGAGGAATTTTTATAACCAATAAAAGTAATTTTCTTTTTTAAATGTGCCACCATTTGTAACCTCTGAAATTATAATTGTTTTACTTTTACTATATAAAGAGTTTCATCATAAAGTACTATAGTAAAAACGTCTCATCATTTCTACACAGTTGTGTTATGTATATGTTAAATAAATGAAGACACACTACAAAGAAACAACTATATTAAAGGCAATAATTTTTGCTCAAATATAAATACAAACTCAAAAGATTAGGAAATTGCTATCAAGATTGTTTAAAGTAAGATATACATTAACAATTATTGAAATTTTATAACTATTTCACTGCACATTGTCAAATACCTTCTCCAGATACACATTGCTTATATAAGCACAGGATTAAGTTGTCATCATTCTGTTATGTTTATGCCATATTGACCAAAATTCTTCACTTGGGTTGTTTAGTCTATGCTAGGTAGGTGTATCATATTGTTAATAAAATCTATACCATTAGTATATCTTATCTCATAGAAAATCTGCTTGAACTCCTGGGGCCCTAAATATTTTATGCCTTAATTATAATTTTATTATTCCAACTTTAAAAAGTATAAGCAAAAAATATTTAAAAAGAAATGTATTTACATATCTCATCTCTCCTATCAGACTTTAAATGTCCTAAAGATCAGTATGAGTAATTAGCAAATCAGTATATTTAAATGACTAAAAGAAATGTTCTAGCTCACAGAAAAGTTAGAAAATTTATAAAGTAAGCACAATCTGATATCAAAGCTGCCAGATATTATGAGTATAACATTATAAATTCACTTATATCAACTCTTTGCTTTATACATATATTTATACCTGGCTTCATATACAAGAATATAAACTTCAAGAGATCAGTAATTATCTGCTTTATTCACTTAACTTGGCTATAGTTATTGATTTAGGTCAGTCAGCATTCTCCGTGTTTATATTAATTCCTCTTGATATTCATTTGGGGAGCCATATCTTACCAATTCTCAATCCTTCCTTTTCTCATGAACAGCTCCAATTCCAGACTCAAGGGTGGAGTATGTGAGTTAGAACTGGCACACATCTCATTAACCTGCTACAGGGACTATTTCCAGAGATGGATCCTGCCTGAAGTTGGGCCAGTCAGTTTTCAGTCTCTATTTTGGCACTTGGTTGAAATTAATGGGTATCATTTCTCTTTTGCTGAATTAGTATTGGGAAGATAGGACACAGAAAATTATTCAGCTACTGTGTCAACATAGCTAAAGGACTTCTTTGAAAATGGCAAAACAAATAAATGAGGTAGAAAAATGATGTTTTATTATATTAATACATCCTATG
The DNA here is from genome assembly GCF_002288905.1 of Enhydra lutris kenyoni. NCBI lineage: Eukaryota > Metazoa > Chordata > Mammalia > Carnivora > Mustelidae > Enhydra > Enhydra lutris. Next base: position 18,182,469 of record NW_019154091.1, read on the forward strand.
CATTACAAAGTAACCTAAAAATGTCAAAATTATTTAAAAATATACAAAAAAGGAAAATAAAGCTATATACATGTATATATACATATGTATAACTTCTTTTTAAATTTATTTTATTTTACTTTTTAATTTAATTTCTTTTCGGTATAACAGAATTCATTGTTTATGCACCACACCCAATGCTTCATGCAGTAAGTGCCCTCCATAATACCCACCACCAGGCTCCCCCAACCTCCCACTCCACCCCTTCAAAACCCTCAGATTGTTTTTCAGAGTCCATAGTCTCTCATGGTTCATCTCCCTCTCCAATTTCCTTCAACTCCCTTCTCCTTTCCATCTCCCCATGTCCTCCGTTATTTGTTATGCTCCACAAATAAGTGAAATCATGTGATAATTGACTCTCTCTGCTTGACTTATTGAATACCCAACTTTTGTATCAACATGGACGGGATTGGAAGAGATTATGCTTGAGTGAAATAAGTCAAACATACGTATAATTTTTAAATGCAAATGATTATTAAAGTATAGGTATATTTAAATTGTTTTTTTATTTTAAAATAATTTAAGCAAATACATTTCTACATATATTTCTACATATGTGTAGAGATATAAAGATAGATGGATCCAGAGGAAGAGAAAGCTTCTAATCCTGGCAGAGGTTGGGTAACATCTCCAGCCTAGTTGAATAAGTAAATGATACAAGCCTTTCCAATGTCAAATTGTCTAAACGTATCTACAGTCTTGGCAATTCACTTAGCCTTTGACCCTGGACAACTCCCAAGGCACGATGGTTTACTCAATGGGAAAGAATATAATATATACAAGACCAGAGATTCTAGTCAAACAGCCTATTCATATCCTGTATTCGTCCATAAGTTGTGTGACGTCCAATTACCTATATGATCATCCTGTGCTTGGTTCCCTCCTCATTAAAATAGGAATAATTACACCTGATCATGATGCTGTTTATATTATGGAAAAGTTAAGCCCCATTCTCCAAATATTAATCACAATTATTATCTGTAGAGAAAATGGTATTCAATCTCAACCTCCATAAAGGATAAGTATACAAACATAGAGTAATATTTTATTCATCTTTCAAATTGATAGTCAAATTCACTATATAGAAACAGACTTAAATTTATGATAAAATTATAGGTTAAATGAGATACAATTTTGTGTAGCTATTGTGGGCATAACTGTTAAGATATATTCAAGCATAAATTCACTCCCTCGGCATAGGATTATAGAGAAGAGTAAATAAATAAGAATATTATGTAGTATTTTGAAGTGCTTTGCTTTTCTCCTTGATTTTCTAGGGGTTCAGTAACTGCATTAGGAGCAAGATCACAGGCCCTGGAGCTCAGACTCTGGAGCCAATTTCATCACACTAGCTGAGTCACTTCAGCCATTCCTTAAGAACAGTGTGGTTTAATTTTCTTACCCATAAAACAGGGATGTTAACAGATGCTACCTCATAGTGTATGATAGGGGAGTAACAACTAAGTTTGTTAAAAGAAGTGCATAGTAATGAAAAGAATTCATAGTAATGCTAGGCATGAATTAAATGGCATGAAAGTTTTCTTAACTAAAATAAATGAATAAAGCCCTTTATAAAAATAACTAGAAATTATAAAACATGCCTATTCTTTATAAAATTGTTTCTTCAAGCTAATTGCATATATTTTCTTGATAACATATCATGACTTCATACAGAATATACCTTTTTTCTTTACTAATATCAAGAACCACTTTTCTCCAGAAGAGAGAAGAAAAGCCTAAATTTGAGACAAAAACCACACTTCACAGGAAATCTGGAAATGAGGATATAAAGCTGTGAATAAAGACACTTTACAAACACCATATGTCCACAGATGGACATGATATTTTTCAAGAGTAAAGTGCTTTTTTTTCCATATAAAATGTTTGGAGTTATTAGTATTAATAAATGTAACAAAGTATAAATCATTTTTAAAACTCTAGTGTGCTATTTTATGTTGTTATGTAACCTTCTGACCCATTTAAAATGAACATGTAGGGAATCCATTTTAATAGCTTCTTCCTGTAGGCTTGAGGGATTCTATAGCTAGTACAATTCCTAAACCAAAAAATATAGTTGGGTCTTTCCACTCATTTAAATATTTCTTTGCCAGAAAGTTTTGTGTTGAGTTGGCATCTTCTAGGAATACAAGTGAATAAACAACACAGAAAAGGGAAAGAGAAGAGAAATATTTGTTCAACACTCTGCATGTTGTAGCAACATGCAACATCATTTATGATATGTTACTTCAGCCAAAAATGACATGATGTTATAAATCACTAATTTCTCAATTTTGGAAAGGAAGTTGGAAATATGGGATAAGGTCATGTTCAGTTCAGGTCCTGAAAACCAAAAATGTACAGGTTGGAGTTTTTATAATGTTTTACCAAATCCCAGAGGAGGTTCAATATCACAGTTATTACTATTATTTTCCTCTTGGAAAAGAAAGGAAATGGAAAAATTCTTGCCCGATTTTTGAGGCATATAACATGACCTGGAAGCATTTTACATTTTATTTAATACTTACAAAATCCTGGCTATTTTTTATTTCATAAGCCAATATTTCAATAAATAAATATAAGTGTTTTAACATTCCCTACTTCCAGTAATATATTTTTCTTTGACTATATTGATCATCCTAAATTCATGCATGGTACATTTTATTTGAATCTGATAGTTCTAAATTAGTATTAGAATATATATAATATTAGAATATATATATTTTCACACACACACATATATATATGCACACACATATACAGATATGTGTGTGCATAAATATATTATATGTGTGGGTGAAAAAAATATATATATATTTAATTCATGTCACAATGTTTTTAATGTTGGGATAGTCTAAGAAATATGACCCTAGGGAATCAAACGGCTAGTTTGAAACAAAGTCTGCTCTGCTAAAAGAATGAGAAATTCCTGTACTTTCAAAGACTTTCTCCTGTAATTGTGCCAGTGGGTTCTCTTTACCCTCTATAAAACTTCTATTTCTTTCACTTGATCTATGTGGAAAGAATCACACAAAGAACCACAGGTTAAGGATGAACTATCAAACAGAAGAAACGGAAAACTGTTATGTGTTTTGGAGGTTGTTTAATTACTTGGAAAAGTCCCCTGATTCTACAAAGTTCATCCAGCAGGCTAAGGATGGAGGTTGGCTCCCTTTTACAGCTCCTGTTAGAACTAATCTATCCCCTTTATGTTTTGTACTCCAGTAAACAGCACCAAGCCTGCTGAACGAGATTACTGCACATTTATTTTAGGATTTGTTATGTAAAACATATCCAAGATAAACATTATCATATAGGATTCTAGCTACACTTTTGATCCATCTACTCCACAAACATTCATTGCCTATTTCCTATATTTAAACCTTTTAAGCAGTTAAAATAGGGCAATGAAACTGACATGCTCTGCCTATAATGGAAATGACAGCCCCGTGAAAGAGATGAATAAATTTAAAATGCAATAGAATGAAACAGGAGCCTTCATAAATATATACAAAGAGTGCAACAGGAGAAAGTGTGGCTTAGATGAAGGAATCAGACAGATGGAGATTAATCTATCATCTTTATTTACGACGAAAGCTAGGTTGGAAGACATGGCTTGCTAACAGTGCATCGAAGAATTACACTTACTCACCCAGGTACAGACATAGCTGGAAAACCACAAACTTCCTCTATTGAACTTACCCTTATAAAATTTATGGCATGAAGAGACCCCTGACTCTAAAAGAGGAAAGAACTAAGCTGAGCATGTCCAGGCTCCTTTTTCTTAAATCTCTAATCTCCAACTCACTTCTTCCACAGAAAGAAATGGACAGCTGATGGGTAAAGAGCTTGAAGTGTTTTTCTAGTGAAGAGCTCCACATGGAAATGTGAAGAGCTGTGACATAAACAGTTTACCATGGAGCTTGACTCTTAAGAATTGAGTGACTCTAAGGCAGACTCTTTCTGGGGACACTTGAGCCCTACCTGCCCCCATCCCATTTTCACAAACTCCCCACTGTAAGAATAAAGCAAAAATCTTGGGAAGCTTGGATCCTGATACTTCAGCCTCCCCAGATCACTCCCAATACAGCATGGAGTGAAATAGTATATATAATCCTCATAATGTGCAATATTCTGGGATTTTTGGCACCTATTAAAAATATTATTGGCCACAACAGAGTTTAAGTCATAATAATTGAGAATTTGCTATGTAACTTGAACTTAAGAATGAAAGCACTGAACTGGAAAATAATTCTTCACATACAGTTTGCTTTATGAAGGGAATGTTTTAATTCACTCACACTCCTGAAGAAAGTGATTTAACTATATATTTAAACAAGTCAGTTAATGATATCATCTTTAGGCTTATAAAAGCTTATTTCGCCTAATAAGTATTCTCTTTCTGTCTTTCCTTTTTTTCCTTTTTAGAAATGCAACTTAGAGAATTTTGGTTGAGATAATTATAACTGTTATTTTAAAATAATAAACAAACGGAAAATCAATCCTTTCTTCTCTTAATTTAGCTAATGCCATGGATATCCTCTCTTCTAGTTTTAGAGTGCACTTAAATCAAACTTTGTTTATTATTTCTTAGATTTTATAGCCATAATGGTCTTCTTTGGTGAAAGCTCAGAGAAGTTGTACTCTGGCCCCTGTTTAGCCCCACATCTAGAAAGGGGTAATTTTCTCTAGCTAAGTATAAGTTTTCTTGTTTGAGAAGAATGATAGACATGGTTTTGCTGGTTACCCCCATTTCTATTATGGCATCTCTCCTTCAGTGGAGTGACAAAAACCTCTATTTTCTGCCTTGGAAAAAATTACCTGGAGCATTTAAATTAGGATGAAGATACTTTGTTGCTTTCTAACTATTAATTTCTGGAGAAACAAAACTTATTTTTAATCTCCTAAAAACACAATGGAAAATAAAATATTACAGAAATTTTAACTTGTTAGTATGTATTATGTGCTAAAGCTTACACATCTCAAAAGTAAATAATTGGTCAATATTGTTTATCTGCACTTTCTTCAAAGTTGAAAAATAGAAACCTGATTATTTACAGTATTTTTGACATGCTTACAATTGTTAACCCAACATGAGAAACTGCTTCAAATAAACTTCATTAAACAATCAAAACAAGCAAATTGTCTTGCAGTTACTCTTCCTTCTGGCTTGTGACTGTATTATTAAGTCAGGGGTTCACTGAGATTTTTTAATCTACTGGTTAATATTTTCATCATATTTTTGGAAATTTTGACCAGTATTTCATCAAATACTTGTTATGTCATCCTTTACTTCACAAACTATAGTGACATATGTTATACATATTACATCTATTTTAGGTCGTGTGGAATTGTTTCATCACTTCCTGGTGCCCTGCTCTTACTTATTTTTTTGACTCTTTTCTGCATGTGTTTCATCTGGATGAATTTCTGGATGGTTTCTACTGCATGTCAACAGATCCAGTGTTGAAAGTACAATATTTACCATAATAGTTCATACAAGTATAATGGATGCCTGAAAAAGAAACCATTTAATTTAAAATAATTTAATTTTAGTATTTGTATTTTTGCTTGTCAAACTAATTGTTCACATGTATATAGAGTATTTACTGAATGGCCCTAGGATGTCATTTCAACAATTCAGAAATACTCAGCGGTTGTTGAGCCACTTATATGCCCATTATTGTCCTATGTATTTTCAGGTACAGTACTCAGTTGATTCTCACAGAAAATCTGAAGGATAAATACTATTCTCATTCAACAGGAAAAAAGTTATCAGGGTTAGGGCAGAGAGACTACCATTATACTGGTAGACCTTATGGCTGAGGGTAGACTCTTACTTACTGAGACTCCAAAGTCCATGTTCTTTTTCCCATGAGTCATGACCTGGAGAGATTGCTCTTTAAAGTGAACAAATAAAAACTTTCTGGAGATGGCAGGTAGGTCATTGGGCTGTGACACATCACGCCAAATATTATAAAATGAATTCACATTTAAGAAATTAAGAAATATATCTTTGTAACATCAATTCTAGAAATAAAAGTTAGACAAACTCAGCTCAGCTCTCAGGGCATGAACAAAAATAAGGTTAAAAAATACTGTGCTAAAAATTCCCAATTACTATGAAAATTTCATAAAGGAAATAAAAAGGTCTAATTTTGCATTCCATACTTCATATCAGTAGAGACTTTTATATCTGTACTTACATTAGTGACAAAGGCTGAGCCAGTATTTTGGGGGAAAAAATCAGTTTATATCTGCCAACCCTACCTCTCTGAAGCACCAAGATAACTATTCAGGTAACTGGGAACTAATCATTCACAATACTTACATGTTGGGTTGGTGTCATGGACATTTGTGTTACTAGGTAATAGGTTGGCATTTTCTATCAAAATTACAACTATTTACAGGAAAATCTGGGAAAACATCTCTGTTTCTAACTTTAGAAACAACTAATTGTGTAACTTTGAGTATACCCATGGAAAAAAATGAATGATATTGTGCAACAAATCTATCACCAGCAGACATATTTTTTACAATAATTATTTGCAGACCTTAGGTTATATATCTATTAAAAGAATATTTTTTTCTTAAATGGCAAGCTTCATGTTTCATAATATCTGATAATCACTACAAACAAAAGCAGATTCTTTACCTGGAGTATAAGGAATACATTCAAATAGGAAGTTCTTACACATTCATTTATTCACATTTAATTTTACACAGTTGAAACATTTGAACCTTTTGTATGCATTATTCACTAAGGATTTTATGATATATATCAAGTAAGTGGTAAAAAAAAAAAAAATCAGATTTTTTTTTTTTTTTTGCAGGATTCCATGTTCTTCCTCCTAATAATAAATTGTTAAAAAAAGAAGAAAACCTCACAATTATTCTCTTACTTTTTCTGGGCTATTTTTTCCCCCTAATATTCTTCATTTGTTATTTGAATGTCTTTTGATTTAGAATGTTAGCAAAAGAAAACCTGAAAAAAGTAAGTAAAAAAGTAAGAACAGGAACACATCATTTTCCCCGTGGCTCCCTTTGATTGCAATTTGTGGTGTATAGAAAGTGACATTTTACTCTCATTTAAATGTATTGCTTGAATATAAACTGTGAATGAAATCCTTAGTAGATGATCTTCTTGCGATTTTATTAACTCATCTACGTCAGATTTATAAAATATTGTAGCTTATTTTTTGCTGTTTTTTATAGTTTTAACAATTTTACAACTTCATATAAATAGAAAAGAGTACAATAAACAAATACAGATTATGTACCCTTCTGCCTTTTTCTGCTCAGCATAATTCTTGTGAGATCTATCCATGTTATTGTATGTATCAGTAATTACTTGCTAAGAACATTTGTATACAAATATTTTTGTGAATATATGCTATATTATTTTCTTTAGGTAACTACTTACAACTGGAATTTGTGGGTCATATGGTAATTGTATATTTATCTTTACTTAAAAGTGCCATACTCTTTTCCAAAGTGGTTGTAATCTTTCCACTTCCACTGGCAATGTAAGAGTCCAATTGTTCCTCACCTTAGCCAAAACTTAGCATTGTCTGTTTAATTTATGCATACTTGTGGATGTGTTTTTGTAGTTTTAATTTGCAGTTCTCTTATGATAATGTTAGTGAGCATCTTTTATGTGTTTATTGGTCATTCATATGTATCCTTTGGTGAAGTTTATGTTCGAAAAGTTCTGGAAAAATCCTTTCCAGAGTTTTGTATTATGTTGTGTGTCTTACTATTGAATTATAAGTGTTCTTTTTTCTCCCAGTTTTATTGAGCTGCAATTGACATACAACATTATGTAAGTTTAAGGTGTACAAAGTGATGATTTAATATACATATATATGGTGAAGTGATTCTTACAATAAGGTTAGTTCATACATATATTATTTTTAAATTATATTTACTTATGTGTTCCAGAGAAATATGTTCGCTTTCTTCAGAACAATAGCTAGTAAATTATTTTTGATTCCTAACATCAAGAAATGTTTGGAAATAGAGAAAATGTGGAATTGCCAACCGAAAGGATAAAAAACTTGAAATAGTTCCTAGTTCAAAGGAGTTTCTTCCTTTCTAAGACTAGGCCTGATACATGCTACTGGGCTCCAACTCGCTTTTTCTGTTCTAACATTACCCTATCTCCTTCACCTGCAGCATAACCTGACCCCATTGAGCCAGTCATGTCAGTCCTGACTACACTTATGTGAGTCCAAGCTGTGTGCCTGAATCAAATTAAGCCAATCAGAAATCTGTAGTTCTGTAGTAGATTTTCCAACCTATGACAAGGAGCAGGAGAGTCCTTCTCTGGTGGTAGTCTTCATATACAAGTTTTGGAAGCTATCCTTGACCATATTTCTTGTGAAGAAGAGTGGAGAAATTGGGAGTTCATAGGCAAAAAATGAAAAGCAGGAGATGGAAGGGTGATCCATGGAAATGCTTCAGAACATTCTTGTTTCTCATAAATTTTCAAAAAATATTCCAATATTTTTCCATTAGGTAGAAGCTGGACAAGAGCAATGGAAGGAATGACTCAAGGCAGAGTCCCAAGTCCTTGAAGGGGAAATGATAGAGACAGAAGCTGGGTGCGAGGAAGGTGATAAAACAACAACAACAACAAATAACTACACATTATAAGCCTGGGAGCTCAACATCCTGACCTGTAGCTTCCAAGACCTAGTGCCTGACAGATCAAGAGCCACAAGTTCAGAACAAGCACTCTCATCTTCCAGCTCTATCCCAGAGTAACCCCTTGACTCACTATAATTTATTTGCATTGCAGGAACAGCCCCCTCCCTCATTGGGAAAGGCTGCCATTGTGGTTCCTGTGCAAACTTTATAGGGTCAAAAACTCCCCTCCCAAACTATGGGAAGAATTTCCCAAATGGTTTTGTAGCAGCCTCCATTAGAGTTCACCCCCCTGGCATCACATCTCCTCCCAGCTCAGAGAGATCCAATAATATCCAGTTCCAAAACAAGGAGACACTGGTTCCACCTCTGGGACCCTGTTAGCTCTCCCACCTGGAGTGTGTACTTTTGCTTTAATAAACTGCTTTGCTTACGGCTGTCTTTATTCTGAGTGCAGATCCACACTCAAACCTTCTCCTGGGGAATCCAAGGACCCAGACTACCATTCACACAATGCAGACATTCTCTCTCCAATAGCTCTCACCTTTACTCTCAGAAGCTATATAAAATTTATTTTGACTTAAGTGTGTCCTGACAAATAAACAACAGCAAATTCTCAATGTCAGGGACATTTATTCACTCTCTTTGTATAATAGCTTATTCATTCCAAAAACATTTACATGACTTCAAGAATAAGAAGCAGACATGGGACGCCTGGGTGGCTCAGTTGGTTAAGCAGCTGCCTTCGGCTCAGGTCATGATCCCAGCGTCCTGGGATCGAGTCCCACATTGGGCTCCTTGCTTGGCGGGGAGCCTGCTTCTCCCTCTGCCTCTGCCTGCCATTCTGTCTGCCTGTGCTCGCTCTCTCTCCCTCTCTCTCTGACAAATAAATAAAAAAAAAAAATTAAAAAAAAAAAAGAATAAGAAGCAGACAATATTAATAGTCACAAGTTCCCTGATGCCTACAAATAATCTAAGGGCAGGTAACTCTCAACAGCTTTTAATCCCAGAACATATTCTACATCAGGTGAAACTACTATTATTTTACATTCAATGGGGAAAGGAAAAGGTAAATGTTTTCCCCTCCCCTCAGGAATTTCAAATTTGGATTAGTTGTGTCAACTTCTTATTTTGAGATTTGATAATTTGAAGATTATTATGCCTCCTGTTATCCTCAGTTATGTATAACTATTAATTTATGCTTATAATTTTTCAATGACAAATACAAAACGAGTATTGAATTATTCTTCATCCTTTAATGAATTGAAGGGTGCACTTAATGAATATGCATATGTATCATCACATAAAATAAATCTATCTATATTAGGAATCAAGTAAACCTAATAGCTTTACACAAGTTCAAAAAATTTTAGTGATCAGGGGCACCTGGGTGGCTCAGTGGGTTAAAGCCTCTGCCTTCAGCCCAGGTCATGATCCCAGGGTCCTGGGATTGAGCCCCACATGGGGCTCTCTGCTCAGCGGGGAGCCTGCTTCCCTTCCTCTCTCTCTGCCTGCCTCTCTGCCTACTTGTGAACTCTGTCAAAAAAAAAAAAAAAATTCAGTGATCAATTTGCTACCTTCTTTCCTGGTTAAATTATTTCCTGGAGAGGATATACTAGTTAACAATAAGATATTGCTCAAAATAAGTCAAAATTAGTTAAATCCAAACTGTTTTCCCCCAGATAAGTATACTACATTGAAAATTTACTGCTAATACATGCTTTAAAAAAAAGAAAAAAGATAGATACTGATTAAATGCATGCAGGAAGTTATAAATTAGGGACAATACAGGTTAGTAGGATAAAGTTAAGCTCACTGTGCAAAAAACACAATTGTTTCTATTTTTTGCATTTTAGATGAGTCCATGCTATATTTAGCAATGACTTTTAAAGCTTGGATTGACAATATTTTTTCTGGCTGTGCACTTCTGCCCTGAGTATGATAAGGAAACAGGAACACATCATTCTCATCCTCTTCAGACAATTCCCCTGAAGCTTTATTTATATTGGGATGGATTCAAAATTGCTCTCAACATTTTAAGGATTGTCTTGTTCCGGTATAACTTATGGATCTAAATTCCCTTTTCTAATTTCCTTAGCTCTATTCAAGGTCTGCTCTATAAACCATTCTCTCTCTTGGGGATTTATTTAATACTGATAATATAGTTTTGTTTTATTCTGCTCTAAGTGATAAATAAGCTTCATCCATCTAGGGACACAGCAAGTGGGTGGTATTTATGTAAGTGTTGTCTTCTACTCTCGTATTCTAAGAGGGACATGATTTCCAGTTCCAGAAAGAGAGACTGGTAAATCAATTTTCAAAGTACCAAAACAAACATAGAAGTGACAGAAAGAAAAGAGAGGGAGAGAGAAAGAGAGAGAATGAATAAATACTAGTTTTTTAAAAAAATTTGTTTGATTTGTAATTTAATTATAATTAAACAGCTTCAAATTTCTCTTTTCCATAGCCATATTAATATACTATGGATAGTAGACATGAGAGAGATCACAGATCCTGTTTATGACTGCATTCAAAACAATAAGATACTTAGAAATAAACTTAACCAAAGAGGCAAAAAACTGTTTTATGAAAACTATGAACACCAATGAAAGAAACCAATAACACAAAGAAAAAAAAAAAATCCAAGCTTATGGATTAAGAAAAACATTGCTAAAACGCTTATACTACTCAAAGCAATCTATATATTTAATGCAATCTCTTTCAAAATGCCAACAGCATTTTTCACTGAACTAGAACAAACAATCCTAAAATTTGAATGGAACCACAAATAACCCCAAATAGCCAATGCAACCTTGAAAAAGAAAAGCAAAGCTGGAGGCATCACAATTCCAGACTTCAAGTTATATTGCAAAATCGATTAAAGACCCACATGTGAAACCCAAAACCATAAAAATCTTTGAAGATAACACAGGAAATAATCCCTCTAACATTGTCTGTAGTAAAATTTTTCTAGATATGTCCCTTCAAGGGAGGAAAAACAAAAGCAAAAATAAACTCTTGGGACTACATCAAAATAAGAAGTTTCTGCACAGCAAAGGAAACAATCAACAAAACTAAAAGGCAACCTACTGAATGGGAGAAGGTATTTGCAAATAGCATATCTGATAAAGGGTTAGTATCCATACTATATAAAGAACTAATAAAACTCAATACCCAAAAAAGAAATAATCCAATTTAAAAATGGGCTGAAGACATGAACAGAATTTTCTCCAAAGAAGACATTCAAATAGCCAACAGGGCATGAACTAATAAAACTCAATACCCAAAAAAGAAATAATCCAATTTAAAAATGGGCTGAAGACATGAACAGAATTTTCTCCAAAGAAGACATTCAAATAGCCAACAGG